>NC_133662.1:93817351-94031304 GCF_037893015.1 Macrotis lagotis | reverse complement strand
GTGGCTTGCCCAAGGCCACACAGCTATGTCATTGTCTGAAGCCAAATTTGAACTCAGGTATTCCTGACTCCAGGGCCGGTACTCTATCCTCTGTGCCACTTAGCTGCCCCAGCTGCCCTTTTTTCTCACCCAGGCCCTAGATGCCATAAACTGCAGTGGTAAGAAGGGAGGAACTTGTCTTCCCCTGTTCTTTTACCTCCTTTGATTTTGTTTGTTTGTTTCTATAATGTGTTGTGTATCCTCCTCAATTTTAGGTGCTGAAGATGATCCAAACAGAATAGTTTTGACAACCTTGGGGTTCAAATTAGAGTCAGGGTGGTAAAGCAGTTATGGGTCAGGGAAGCCCTGAGAAGCCAAAGTGCCAGGGCTTAAGTCTGAGTGGGATTTTGGATTTGGAATTAGGACTATGCCCAGTGGAAACTGAAGTAAACTATAAACCTAATCCCTTCCCCCATTCCACCCCCAGTGGAGAAAGAAAGTTGAATGGAGTTATTTTGTCTGCTTTGTGATTATTCTTTTGAAGTAAACATTTCTTTGTAAAAACTCCACTGTGTTACATAAAAACAAAAAAGTATCAATAAAACTTTATTTTAAAATAACAAAAAGTACTGAAATAGCATTCTTTGGGGTATGATTCAGATCCAGGCATGGGTAATAAATGCAACAAATAAATGCAGCAAGATGAGCTGAAAAGTGAGTCATTTAGACACCAAGCATAGTGGAAGAAGCCACAAAAGTATGGAAGATAAATCAGAAGCTACAGTGAGCTTCTAAGTCAGTCACAATAAGAAAATATCCCTGACAGGGTGAAGAGATTCATTGACTATATAGATGTTGTTCTTCAGGGAGGGAACAAGAGGGCTTCATCCTTTAATGTTCTGACTATATTCATACCATCCATTTTTTCCTGGATGGTTGAGCAAAACAACTTGACTTGGTTTGGGAATAATTAATCAGTTTTCCTCTGTTCCTACTTATCTGATTAGATATTTGTTCTTAGTACAAATGGAGGTTTAAGAAAATCACAATATTGAAGGGATATGATAGAGAGGATTTAGTAGGATAGAAGTAATGAATTAGAGATTTAATTGGATTCTAGATTATAAAATTGCATATTCTTATTATTGGTGTGTGTATGTGTGTGTCTGTCTGTGTGTGTGTACTAATCCCTAGACTAAAGGAATAGCAGGGAGCCCAAATACAAACACCAAACACAAAGGAGTAGCAAAAAGTGAGAAGCCAGTTTTCTGAGAGAAAGAGGCTCAAGTTGCTTCATGGTTACCCTTAGAAAAATATCTGGTATGGGTGGTATCTATAAGTAATGGGTCGGAGCCATTAATTAAAAGAAAAATTCTAGAACTTACTACCAAATAACCGATATTGGTCACCTGCTCCCCACACCCTGTCACATATTCTTCTTGAGTAGCTATGAAAGAAAAAAATCTGTCCCCAGACTAGTCATGAGTCCTTTTGAACTTTAGCTCCCTTTGGTTAGATGGGGTAGATATGCAATATATTACCAGTCTGATTTGCAAAACTTTTTTGATTTGGTAAGACCAGCCAGAGTTTGTGCCCTTCTGTTATTACCTTTGAAAACGTTGAACTTTTAATTTTAGTCTCTATTTTTAGTATTAGTATAAAAACCTGCACAAATAATGTAATCTCTCTCTCATTATGGTGCAGCAATGGAAACCCTGAGTTTCTAAAGGCTATGCTATTGTAACATAATCTCTGCAAAGTTCTACCAGGCCATTAGGACTTTGCTTACATTAATGACTATTACAGTGAAAGACTGTTTACTATTTAAAATATAAATAAATATTAAAATTTGTTACTTTAAGGCTTGGCACAGCTAGCAAAAAAAGAGAAAAATTAATAGTTCTAGATTGCCATGATAGTGATAAAAATATTGGGGGAAATAATATAGTTTCAAGACTATCTGGAAACTTTGAGAGGGGGTTATAATTTTTTTTTAGGTTTTTGCAAGGCAAACAGGGTTAAGTGGCTTGCCCAAGGCCACACAGCTAAGTAATTATTAAGTGTCTCAGACCGGATTTGAACCCAGGTACTCCTGACTCCAGGGTTATAATTTTTAAAAACTGGTTTAAAAAACTTTCACTTTTAAAAATTCTCTGCTTTATATTTATGCTGGGCATTGAGCTTAAAAAAAAGACAAAAATAGTCTTTGTACTCAAAGGATTCTGGATTATAATGAGGGTCCATTATAATTATTTTATATAACTGATTATATATTATTGTCTACTATGATATATAGTATATTATATATTATATAATAAATAATATATGTTAACATGGAATAAAATGGGGAAGACAACATAAAATTATGTAATTATTATATATACAGGGTAAAATGGAGATAAAAGTCAGAAGAAAGGTATAAATTTTAAGGACAGTCAGGAAAATTTTGCAGATTTCAGCTTAGGCTTGAAGAAAGTCAGGGAAGGCAAGAGTCAGAGGTGAAGAGAGAGCAAATTTCAGGTATGGGAATGGTTAGTGAAAATGTGTGTTTGAAGAGTATCAAGGAGACCAAAATCACTAGAGGCATATGGATGGATGAATAATCTTGTATCTGTCCAGTGATGCTTGTTCACACACTTTATGGCCACATTAAGGCAAAAATGTCTTAGTAAAGGAAAAGGAATAATGCATAAGACAAGAGGAAAAGGTAAGGAGGAGTCAGGTTATATAGTTTTTAAAAACCAAACAGTGGATTTTATATTTGATCCTAAAGGTAATAGGGAACAACTGAAGTTTCTTGAATTTTTTTTTTGGGGGGGGGGGAGGTGAGATGATCAGACCTGCTTGATTTTCACAGCAGTGAAAAGCAAAAGCAGAAAAACCAACAGATGAACCAATTCTAATAGTATATGTAATGTTACACATTTCACAGTCACTTTCCTTATCTTATCCCTCTTTTCCATATCTCCCTCCTTAAGGGGAAGAGGTACATATTTTTAATTTCTCTTTGGGGCTTAACTTGAACATATATCAATATAGTTATC
Source organism: Macrotis lagotis (assembly GCF_037893015.1). Lineage (NCBI taxonomy): Eukaryota > Metazoa > Chordata > Mammalia > Peramelemorphia > Peramelidae > Macrotis > Macrotis lagotis. Next base: position 94,028,281 of record NC_133662.1, on the reverse strand, counting down.
GATTTTTATTTGTTGTTCTATTTATGTTGTTGCCATTGTCAGTATTATTTTCATTATTCTGTTTGTTTTGCTTCAGTTTATATTAGCCTTTGATACTGTTTTCTTCATAGCTATCTTTTCTTATGGTACAAAAAATATTCTATCACATTCATGGAATATAATTTACTTAGGTATTCTCCATTCAGTGGATATCTAGTCTAGTTCAAGTTCTTTGCTACAATGAAAAGTGCTGTTACAATTGTAAATATGTATGGCCTTTCTTTCTATATTTGACCTGAGGTAAATGCCTAGTAGTGGGAGATCTTAGGAACAAAGGTTAAGGGATATTTTTTTCACTTTCTGAAGGCATTTGTGTTGCTATCAGTGCATTTAACCAGATAAATGTTGTTATACTCTTGAAAGATCAACTAGGATTCATATTCTTGTTATAAATAAAATGAGAAGAAACAAAGGTTCTCTTTATAGAGGCAAATAAAGAAAAACTATTTTGGTGTCTTTGTGGACTCAAAAGGCATTTTTGCCTTAATGTGACCATAAAGAGTGTGAGCAAGCATCACTGGACAGATATAAGATTATTCACCCTAATATATGCCTCACAGGATGAAGCAAAGAAAGAAATTAAATAGATCAATTAGCATTCATTTATTAAGTGTCTTCTGCAGACCAACCTCTGTGTTAAATACATCATTAAAGTGTAACAAAACTTACCCCTAAAAGAACTTGCATTCTAATGGGTCTGCAGGGGACCTTGTTAACTAAAGTGAATGAAGTGGGCAGATGATTTTTAAAATAACTCTAAAGACACATTTTTCAAGTACTGCTTTGGTATAATATGTAGAAAAGAAAAAAGAGGAAAAGGGTTGTAAGACTCCTAGGATGGACAACACTGATTCTGAGATCTGAGACATGTTAAAAAAAGAATCCAAGTAAGTAGGAATTGCCTTGAGACAAGTTACTAATAGTTCTCAAACTGAATTACTTTATTGCAGACCTGTAACTAGGCATTTTTGTTCCTAGGAAAATAATCACCAACTGCACCTGATATTAGTAACACAAAATGCAACACAAGGTAGGGACAGCACTTTTTATAATTGAATTTAGGTACTTTAGGAATGTCTCCCTTGATGAAGCATAATTAGATAACAAGATCAAGTTTATTCAGAGATAGACAAAAACATTCTTGATTTCAAGACTATATTCACTCCTAAGGCTTAGAGAAGAATTTTATAAATTTAAAATTTATTTATTATTAAAATTAAATGCAAGGATAGGTTTCAACATTCATCTTTTCGCAAGATTTTGAGTTCTACATTTTTCTGCCTCCTTCCGTTGACAGGGTGATATAGCTTAAACATGTTTAACATGTTAAACATATTTCCATATTAGTCATGCTGTAAAAGATGAATCAGAACAAAGGGAAACAAAAAGCCATGAGAGGGTTTTTTTAAAAAAAGAATAAAGCAATTTTCAAGTGGAAAATAGTATGCTTTGGTCTGCATTCAGACTCCATAGTTCTTTCTCTGGATGTGGATGGTTTTTTTTTAGCATAAATCCTTTAGAATTATCTTTGATTATTGTACTACTGAGGAGAGTGATGTCCATCATATTTAATCATCATACCATCTTGTTGTTAATATGTACAATGTTCTCCTGGTTCTCTCACTTCATTAGCATCAGTTCATATAAGCCTTTCCAGGCTTTTCCGAAGTCCACTAAGCAATGTGGCTCATGATTTTCCTGCAGAACAACAATACTCCATCATATACATAAACCATCGTTTATTCAGCCATTTCCCAAGTGATAGGCATTCCCTTGAGTTCCAATTCTTTGCCACAACAAAAAGAGCTGCTATGAATGTTTTGGACCTTTTCTCCTATTTTGATGATCTCTTTGTGATACAGACCCAGTAGTAGTACTGCTGGATCAAAGGGTATAAGCCATTTATTGCCCTTTGGGCATAGTTCCAAATTGCTCTCCAGAATAGTTGCTTCAATTTACAACTCTACAGACAAGGCATTAGTGTCTCAGTTTTCCCACATCAGGAGAGAGGGAAATCTTGAAGGAGGTTTAGAGAACTAAAGAATTTATTGAAGATGGGAAAACAAGAAACAAACAAAATTTAAGGAAATTGACATTAAATACAAAAAAATGTGTTTGTCATAAAAAGACTGAAGAAATAAGAAATGAGCAGAAACTTTATCATAGAACTATAGTTGGAATCTACTCTAGTCTAGCTGCATTTTTCAGATGAGAAAGATGAAGACCCAAGGAAGATGAGTGACTTGCCTAGGGTCACAAGGAGAAATCGTTAATGACAGTATTTAAATACTAGTCCTCAGATTTTCAAGTTAGTGTAATTTTCATTGTTCTTTTCTGATTTCTAACTTTCTGAAAGTCAGGACTATCAACTGGAAGAACAGTTGACAATATTGGGAGAATTTATGAGATTTATTTTTCTAATTTTTTTGCTTCTACTTTACTTTTTTCCCCCTCATTTATTTTATTTTCCAATTACATGCAAAGATAGTTTTTCTTTTTTTTTACAAGGCAATGGGGTCATGTGACTTGCCCAAAGTCACACAGCTAAGTAATTATTAAGTGTCTGAGGCCAGATTTGAACTTAGGTCCTCCTGACTCCAGGGTCCATGCTCTATCTACTGCACCACCTAGCTGCCCTGCAAAGATAGTTTTGAGTCCCACATTTTTTCTACCACCCTGCTTTCCCAACCCCATCACTATGGCATCAAACAATCTGATATAGGTTCTACATATAAAATCACATTAGTTAAGTTGTGAAAGAAGTACTGAAACTAAGGGGAAAAACATGGAAAAAAGAAAAAAGAAAAAATATAGTGTTTTAAAAACATTAACATTGTAGGCTTCACTTTTTTTCTCCCCACTTCTTGATGTGGTTGATATTTTCCATAACAGGTCTGTCTGGATTATCTTTGAGTTCTGAATTGCTGAGAGGAATTAAGTCGATCATAATTGGTCATATCACAATTTTGCTGGTTCTGCTCACTTCACTTAGTAACAGTTCATGCAAATCTTTCCATGCTTTTCTGTAGCCAGACCACTCATGATTTTTTTAGAGAACAATAATATTGCATAACATTCATATATCATGACTTATTCAATAATTTCTCAGTTTCCAATTCTTTGCCACTACAAAAAAGAGTTGCTCTAAATATTTGTGTTCATGTGAGCCTTTTCCCTTTTTTATGAATTTTTTAGAATATAGACCTAGTAGTGGTATCGCTGAATCAAAGGGTTATGTATGGTTTTATTGCTCTTTGGGCATAATTCCAAATTGTTTCCAGAATGGTCAGATCTTTTTTGTACCAGTTTTCCTTCATCCCCTCTAACATCTATCATTTTCCTTTCTTGTCATTTTAGCTAATTTGATAGTTGTGAGGTAGTACCTCAGAGTTGTTTTAATTTAGATTTCTCTAATAATGACTTACAACATTTTTTCAACTGATGCTAGTTTTAATTTCTTATCTGAAAACTGCTTGTTCATATCCTTTGACCATTTATCAATTAGAGAATGACTTGTACAGATTTGACTTAATTTTCTATATATTTTAGAAATGAATCCTATCAGTTACCAGAAACACTAGCTGTAAAAAAAAATCATTTCCCATCTTTCTATATTCCTTCTAATTTTGGTTACATTGGTTTTATTAGTGCAAAAATTTTAATTTAATGTAATCAAAATTATCCATTTTGAATTTTATAAGTTACTTGTTTCATGTTTATTCATAATCTCCCTTTTCCATAGATCTGACAGCTATATTATTTTTTGTTCTTCTAAGTGACTTATAGAATCACCCTTTATATCTAAATCCTGTACACATTTTTGACCTTATCTTGGTTTAGGATATAAGATATTGATCTATGCTTAATTTCTCCATACTGTTTTTTTTTCAGGTTTCTGGCAGTTTTTGTCTAATAATAGGTTCTTATCCCAGAAGCTGGAGGCTTCAGGGTCAGACAGTAGATTGCTATAGATTATTTAGATATTATGTCTTATATAGATTATTTATATTATATTTAGCAAAATTATAGATTACTATTACTATATTTTAAAAAAATATATAGTTAGTGATCTAAAGGGAATATTTAGTTGTTCCGATCTGCCCATCTGTAATGAATTGGCCAAAGTACAGAAAGGATTATGTAAAGACTGACCAACTCAATGCAATGGTATCACTTTACCTTATAACTGTGGTGTGAGAGTATAGGACTAAAATCAATTTATAAGATTTATCTCATATTATCTGTTTTTATCCCCTTACTAAATTGCAAATTCCATGAGGGCTGGTAAAATTTCTTATCTAAATTTATTTAAACTAAATTTCTCATCCAGTGCATATCATAATTTGGACATACTTCACAGATGTGTTGATTTGAATTGACATGATTAAGCCAAGAACATTTTATGAGATTCTTTATAGTATTACATGTATCAGTATATAGGTAGTCCCCTACTTTCTTACAAAGACACAGCTACCCTAACCCTGCAAATTACCATATTTCTCCATTTCCAAATCACATACAATACTTACAGACATCGGAACTGCTATGAAAAAACCTGGATTGTCTATGACAACCAAAAATAGAAGGAGGAAAGTAGATGAACTTCTAGCAGAGATGGCAATATGAAAGTTCCCAGTGATCGTTCTTAGGAACAATGGGAAATAATGGTCAGATGAAGGGGAAAAATAACAAACAGAACTGAGTGAACAGAAACAGCAGTGAAGCAATCCCAGGAAAAGCAAGCCAAAAAAATGACAAAAAACGACAAAGGAATATGCTAATTGCCTTGGACTAAACATACTGCCATGGTGGATTTCATTTTCTACTTGCAGCACCATCCAGAATTGAGGGTTAAATTGGGACCAGGATCCCAACCTCAGGACCTTGTCCAGGAAACAGAAATCATAGAATTTCAGAATAAGAATGAACTTGAAAGGCTATGTGATTAAAATCATACCCTCCAAAAGAACTCTCCCTGTAAGGTGCCAAACAAATGGTTATTCAGTTTCTGTTTGATGACTCAGTGAGGAATGGGAATTTATCATTATGCAAGACAACCATTTGACATAGAAAAAGTTCTAATTGTTAGAAAGGTTTTCCAAACTTTTGCCTCTTTGCAACTTCATTTAGCATATTGCTTCCTAGTGAACTCAACTTAGACATCTTTCTTCCATATGACATTATTGTATAAATACCTGAAGATCATGTTTCTTCTGAAGCTTCTCTTCTTCAGTATAAACAGTCATGGTCCTTCATATCTTCCTTATAGACATGAGCTCTAGGTGCTTCACCATCAATGTTCTTCTTAAACTGTGATGCCCAGGACTGAACAAAATGATCCAGATAGGAGATGATAAAGCAGAGTAAAATGGGTTATCACCTTCTTATTGTTACAAATTTTATCCTTCTTAATGCAACCCAAGATCACATTTTTTTGGATGTCACCTCAAATTACTGACTAATATTGAGATTATTGTCTATTAAAAGCCTCATTTCTTTTTCAGACAAACTGCTACCTAACTGTCTATTTTATATTGAGAAGGTAATTCCATGTACACAATTATAAGATTTTACATTTAACTCTATTGAATTTTATCTTATTAGATTCAATACTCTTACTTGTCAAGATCATCTTCCCAGTTGAATATAAATGTTTGATGTAATATCTTACTTTTATATTTATATCCATAAAAGCTAGTACAATAAATGCTTATAGATTAGTCTGTAACATATTTTCTGAGGAAATTGTACACTAGCATTGATTTATCAGTTTATCCACTAGCATTGATAACTATTTCTATATCCCCCAGGACTCCAAGGATAGCCTTGAATGACAAGGGAATTGTTTTTTAATACAATAACTTGTGAGCCCTCAACAGTATTTTCCTTCTTTGAATATCAGCTGGTATTATTTATTCAGCTAGATTCAATCAACTTTTAGAAATAGGTAAAAATAGTAGAGGAAGAAAAGTTGGTACAAAATACTTCCTCCAAAGTCCATAACATACTCTCTTATCAATACATATAGTCCAGGGGAGAATGGGCTCAAAAACACAAAACAGATAATGCAAAATAATAACTCACAGTTTCTAGAAGTCCTTTGGCTGGAATATTCATGATATATCCCTAATGTATATTACAGGATCCTTTTAGAATCTTGACTATTTGTCTAATCTTGCATTGTCTCTAGATACATTGTCTTTGGCCATTCCAAGAAAGCTACTAGGAAAATGATAGGAAGATAGGAAATCCAAAATCCTCTTGACCTTCAAAGTTCACAAGATCCATCCTTTGACCACAGAGTGGGAAGAAAAACAAAAAGCGAAGTCTGAGGCAGACAGCTCTGTTTTTTTTTTTTTTCCCTCAAGCAATTCCTCTCAGGAGTTTATCTAGAACTTTTTTTTTTTCTTTGCTGATATAAGACATTCAAATTTCTGGGACTTAAACTGGTTTCATGTTTTATGAATGTTCTGTTGATGGAGGATTTTTATTCAATAAAGAGGTGTTTTCATCTGGTTAATTTATCAGGTTTTTAGTATCTTGACACTTTAAATGGGGTGGGAGTGATTTGATTATTTGGCTTAATCAAACCCTACCCCTAACAGATTGAAAAACTTTGTGGATCCTGACTCTGTCATCCACTGTGTTAGCTGTCCTGCTCAGCTTTGGGTGATCTATAAATTTAATAAACATGTCATTTACACTTTTATGGAAGTTACTGATAAAAATGTTAAATTCCATATAGTTAAACAAAGATCTTTGAGGCATTCTCCTTAAAGACCTCCTGCCATGGGGAAATTGAAATGTTAATGACTACTATTTGAAGCCGGCCATTCAACTAATTTTGAATCCATATAATTTACTATAGCATTGAAAATACCAAAATACCCATAATGTTAATAGCTAGAACATATATATATATACATTAAGAGAGAGAGAGAGAGAGAGAGAGAGAGAGAGAGAGAGTTTGCAAAAAAAAATAGAATGAGATGATTAGGAATCTTTTAGCACTCACCTGGCACCATTAAAACCAATCAATTAGCCAATCAAAAAATCATTTTTTAAATGTCTACTATGTGCTAGGTGGGCAGCCAGATGGCAAAGTAGATGGAATGCCAGGGTTATGAAGACACATTTTTCTGAATTCAAATCTGTCCTCAGGCATTTGCTAGCTGTGTGACTCTGGGAAAGTCATTTAACCTTTTTTACCTCTATTTTCTCATCTATAAAATGAGCTGGAGAATGAAATGGCAAACCACTTCAGTATCTTTGCCAAGAAAACTTCAAATGGGGTCATGAAAGAATCAGGACTAAAAATGACTAAAACTACAAAAAGGCAATCAAGCATTCAATTAGATATTTTGAATGCAAGGACAAAAATGAAGCAGTTCTTGCCGATAAGAATCTTGTGTTCTATAAGGGAAAACAACACATACCAATATAAGTACATATATATATATGTATATATACATATATACATATATATATATATATATATATATATAAAGTAGAAATAAGATGAAAATAAAATAATTACAGGGTGAATCACTAGCAGCTGGAGAGCCAATAAAGGCCCTGTGGAGAAGGCAATTCTGCAGTTGAACAGGAATTCTTGGAGGTAGAAGGGAAAATGGAGTATATTTCTGTCAGAATGAATCAAAAAGTGTAAAATAATGTAAAATAAAGTAGAAAGATATATTGGAGCTATGTTGTGAAAGGCTTTAAGTGCCAAACAAGACATCAGTATTTGATCCTAGAGGCTACTAGGGGGGTCACTGAAATTTATTAAGTATGAGAGTGTCAGGGTTATACCTGTGCTTTAAAAATAATCACTTTGGCATCTAATCAATGCAGAAGATTGATTGTACTGGGAAAGACTTGGAGAAAGGAGACAAATTAGGAAGCATTGCCAGTTTCAATTGTACATTATTACTTTCATCACTTAGCACAGTTTCTGGAACATAGCAGACATTTAATAAATGTTCATTCATTTATTTATGCAATAAGCCTAAAAAAGCAAGTTGGAGCTAGATTGTGAATGACTGCAAAAATGAAAATGTGGGGAAGACAAAGTCTGGATTAGCCAGTAGGCTAATTAACTGACTACCTCTACAATCCTCATCTTTCTAATGTCTGGTGAATTTGTCCAGTAACAGTAACATACATACATACATATTTTATATCTACATATCTCTATCTCTATCTCTGTCTCTGTCTCTGTCTCTGTCTCTGCCTCTATCATCTATATCACCCAGAGATTTGGATTCTAGGATCTAGATCCGGTTTACCTGAGTCATTGCTTGAGAGTAGGTGTGATTGTAGAGCTGGAAAACTTCAGGTTTGTATGCCTGTGAATAATAAAATATGTGATTCATGATTCTTTGAGCATTTATGAATCTTCTAAGTCCTTCACCCATGATCCCCTCATAGATAGATTGGCTCAGAGAGAAACAGGAGGTATTGTGATCGATTAGAAGGATTTTACAATAAGGAGAGAAGTGATGAAGATCTGAAATTTATAGCGGATATAATCGGAATGAAGAAGAGTTAAATGCAGGAAATATTGGTAAGGGAAAAATATATAAGATTTGACAATTGAGTGGACATGTAGGATAAGGAAGGTCAGGAAAAGTTAAAGGAAAATTAACAAAAGCTGAGTCAAAAAGTAACCTAGACACAAATGGATATAAACTGTCCATGTGGGAGGAAGTTGGAAAGTTGGGTGAGCAGAACTTGTTCCTAGTTTGGATGGGATTAGATGGGAAATAAATGGGAATTTCTAAGATGGGCTTCTCTAGGTCAACAGTCTAGGAGTGTGTTGATGACTTGCTTTAAGAACCAAGTTTTAAAATATCAGTGTGTGAGGATCCACATCTCAGAAAACAGAAGTGCTATAAATCAGGACTTGAATTATTGTTCTGTTGATTTTCTAGACCAAGAGAACAAACTATGACCAAATATATTTTCCCCAAGAGAATTAGTTATTAAACTTTTACCATTATATCCCTAATAAACATCCTCACACATTTGTTTTCTTCCACTTTTGAGGGTCAAAGGACTTTTCTCCAAAAGCTTTATTGGTTCTCTGTGGTAGATAACTTTGGTTTTTACTTTTGACTAGGTCATTTCAGCTCTTTACTAGAAATAAAAAGAATTAATGGACTAGAGACAGCACAGAAACAATTGGCTAGAGACAATTGGGCAGAGACAAAAGAATGGCTGGTCCACTGTGAAGCAAGTTCCATGCTGCCACTGCTATGTAGAAAGGGAAAATAATTCAATAAAATTTCCATCTGATGAACAATCTACCTTTTCCACAGTGATGAACCCAACTCAAGATCTAGGATGCCCCAGCCCAACAATCTTGATAATTCTGTGGTCACTAGTATGTCTAATAATACTCTGGGTCACTGGACTTCTATCAGGACCAGTTGTCCAAAATTCAGCTTATATTAGAGAATGATGTAGAAAAGCACCTTTCTCTAAATGACCTGAAACACAAGAGTTAACTTCTAGCATTAAATCAAGAAATATGGGTTAAAAGAACTGTATTATTAAAAATGGTATTCAATGGGAGCTGCTAATATTTGTTTAACTAGAAGTCTAGATTGACATCTGAGTTATCTGTGAACAATTAATTTTAAAGAAGTGCCTTAAAGAAGTGATTGATGGAGTAGTAGGAAAGATGTAGATAATCCACTTTCATGCCTCTTCCAAACATTTCAGCTTTTACTAGTTCTTGTCATTGCCTCCTTTGAAAAGATGCAGCAACAATCGGTGACAATCATGGAAGCAAATTTCAGGAGACATCTGCCCTGGGTGTACTACTTCTCAACACCAATTGAGTCTGCCTTCAATGGTTTCATATGACTAAACTTCTTATAGAAGAGTTCTACACAGGGAATAATCAGAGAAACTACTACTATCTTTAGTCTCCCAGGGCATCCTGAAAACCTTGAATTGAATAAAGTGACATTTTTGTATGCTGACCTTTTGAAGAAAGCCTTTTGAAATCATTATTACAGTTCAATTTTTTATTCAAACAATAAATTTATGTGAACAGAAATCTCTTTTCTTTACATCTCACCCTCCTTACACACACACACACACACACACACACACACACACACACACACACACACACACACACCCTTTCTCAATTAAAAAATTCCTTGAACATTTAAATATATAGGAGTAAACAAAGCTCCCTCATCGACCATTGTTGAAAAATATATATCTCATCCAGCAGGAAATCATCACTTCTCTGTTGGGACAGAGATAGTATGCTTTTTCATCAGTCCTTTGAAATCAAAGATAGTCATTTGACTAATGACAGTTCTTTCATACTTAACAATTTTGTTATTCTATAATTCTCCTAGTTCTACTAATTTAATTCTTCATTTGTTTTCATTTGTCTTTACGATTGTTCATTTCTATAATGCTGATGCTGTAGTATAAATCATTTTTTCTGTTCTATTTAACTCATTCTGCATCAGTTGATACAAGTTTTTCCATGTCTCTTGGAAATCATGTTTCTTCATTTCTTACAATATTCCATAACATTTATATAGACTAGAATTTATTCATTCACTCTCAAAACTATGTTTTTGTTTCCTTATTTTTGCTACAAGAGAGTCTCTATAAATATTTTTGTTCATATAGCATCTTTTCTTCTTCCTTTGAATTTTTTTTGAGCATAGACCTAAATGGCAAAATTGAGTTAAATTGCATCTATTGTAACTATCTATGTAGAATTCCAAATTACTTTCTAGAATGCTGTACTCATTAACAAGTTTACCAGCAATGTATCAATATGCCTATTTTTCCACAGTCCCTCCAATATTTGCTATTTTCCTTTTTTTGCCATTACCAATCTGATAAATGTAAGTTGAAACATCAGAATCGCATTAATTTTCATTTCTTTAATTATTAGAAATTTAGAGCATTTTTTAAATATAGCTATTAATAGCTTGGGTTTCTTCTCTAGAGAATATTACCTGTTCTTATCATTAGATCAATAAGATGATCATTAATCAATTAAGGAATTACTCTTTCATTATAAATTTGAATTCATTTTTTTCAAATTTAGAAAGAGATATTAAGAGGGAGGAGGATGAGATGGAGGATAAGAAAGTAGAGCAGGTGGAGGAGCAGGAAAAAAAGGAGGAAAAGAATAACAACAATGTCTATTGACTTTCCTTCAAGAAAAATTCAACATTTTGGTATGACCACCCTTAGAGCAATCTTGAAAAACAAATTGTCACTCATATGATAGTTTAGGGGTCACTGCAACTTAGGTTGAATATCTGTTTGGTGATGTTGGCACCACTTGTCTTCAGTTTAATTCAAGGGCAAGAAGAGTTCTCATGTTTAAAATTTAGATTTTAAAAGAAATGTTCTTCATCCAGGACATACCCGTTGACTTTAATTATCTCTCAATGCTCCTCTTCTCCCTTTCTACTGTTTATCATCACCTCCCATGGATTCAATTATTATCTTTTTTCCAGATGATTTTTAAAGCTCTTTGTCCAACTGAAACCTTTCTCTAGACCTCCAGTTTCACTTATCAAACTATCTATTAGGCATATCAAACTGGATGTCCCACAGACATGCCTTTTCCTAATTTCCCTACTACAGTCAAGAGTACCACCATCTTCCCAGGCTCAAAAACTAGATGGCATTTTAAACTCCAAACTCTTTCTATGAATCCTTATGCTCCATCTAATCAGTTGTCAAGTCCTATCCATTTCAACCTTTATAACTTCTCTGTGTATCACTCCCTCTCCTTCTTACCTTTGACACTGGAGAAGGCTCTTATCACCTTTTGCTTAGATTATTATGATGGCATACTTGTAGGTTTTTCTGCTTCAAGTCTCTCCTTACTCCAATCTATCTTTCAATTATCAATCAGATTTTGCTTAAGAATAGTTCTGCCCATATCTTTCCCTTATTCAATATATTCCAGTGTCTCACTATTACCTCCAGGATAAAATACAAAATCTGTTTGGTTTTAAAAGCCCTCCATCACTTTGTTCCCTCTTATCTTTCCAGGTTTCTTATACCTTTTCCCTCTATGCTTGGCATGCTCACCTTCCTTGTCTCTGCTTCCTCACTTCCTTCCAATCTCAGTTGATTTCTCAACTTCTGAAAGAAGTTACAGTCTACCTTAATCTTCAAGCTTTCCCTCAGAGATTATCACTAATTTATTCTGTATGTCACTTTTATACATAGATGTTTACATGCTCTTTCCCCCATTAAACCAAAGTCATTAGTAGGGAAGTTGTTTTGTTTTTGTATTTTTTTGTATCCCCAATAGCACAATACCTAAATCATAGTAGGTTCTTAAAACATGTTTGTTGACTGACTTACAATGACTTAACTATTGTTGATTCATATAGAGTAGAAATCACAACAGATTCACAAGGTAATGAGAATCTAATTACAGACTAGAGAATTCTTGTATACTCCAATAATTACCAGCAGGCAAATAAATTCTTTCCAACTATCTGGTGTCCCTAATTGTTGTAGGTAAATGACCAAATATGTTTAATGTTTATTCACTCCAAGAGTGGATACTTGATGACTAGAATGGTAATATCTACTTTGTTACTATTGTTTTTCTCATTTGGTGTGAACTGAGAGAGAGAGGGAGAGAGAGAGAGAGAGAGAGATCCATTTTAGGACAATAGTTGTATTTACTGATCTGAGACAATCTATGTGGAAGTATGTGGAAGAAGGGCTAGAAAAGAAGTTCAATATCCTATAAATGAGGAAGTAAGAAACCCAACAGGGCCTACCACTAGAAAAGGTTATCAGATCTACTTGAGATGATTAGAGTCCACTCATATCTCAAAAATGAATTGACTTACTATTGAGCAGTGTTGTTATATCATCAATGATGAATCATTAGAGCATACCAATGTGTGATTTTTGGTTTTTTCCCAGAGAGGATATGGCAGAAGAGTGGTAAACATAGGCTTGAGTTCAAGGATATTCATTCCTGATCTTTATTTCTAGAACAGAATAAAAGTGGGTTGAGCTTTTTAGTATAATAAAGTTGAGTATCTTATTAATATTGTATGTAGTCTTTTTAACACTGGCATATTGTAATTCCTAATATGTTATTTAGCCTACATGCTGAAGGGGGTGGGAGGTGAAGAAACAACTGGACTTTTAATTGGTTTCATTTATCATAAACTTGCCTTGAACTACTTATCTTTTGAATAAAGAAATTTCAACATGAAAAATAAATGTAACACTAATAGATAGAGAGAACTGATGAGCTAGTAATAAATCCTTTCTACTTTCTTCTCAATCCTCAGGTTTTGCCTTGCTCCAACCTGAGTAGTAGTTCAGGTTCCATGTGATTTCCCTCTCTCCTGTTTTGTGGAGTTTTTCCAGATAAAAAGTTATTAATATAATGATAATGGCTCTGATCTCTCCATCTCCTTGCCCCTTAGGAAAATTCCTAATATTTGGGCAAAGGTTTGGATCTTTAATTTCCAGCTAATCCCTGGCATTTTCTATTCTCTTTTTCTCTGCATGGACTAGTATACAACATAAATTTTCATGATTGACTCTGAGTTTCATCATATATGAAGCAAAATCAGGATCCAGGAAATATATAAAAATTTACTTTAAGTGTGAAAAATACATAACATTTGACAGGTATAGAGAAGGTAAAGGAAATTAGAAAAGAAAAGGAAAATTAGCCAAAGAGTAGGTCTTTTGGAACATCTCTTAATCCTTGAAGTGCTAATTACAACCAACAGCTTCATTCTGATGCCTACTGGGACATATTGGTCAACTTTGATCTCTCATGGAATGGCTAAGTTTAATTCTGAAGAATTCAAATGTGTGTGTGTGTAAGAGAGAGAGTGTGAGAGAGAAAAATTGTTTCACTAAGTTACAATGTCTCTGGGGAGTCTCAGGTTACTCATGTGTAAAATGAACTAGATGATTTCTTACATTCCCTTCTGGCTATAAATGTATAATTTAAAAATCTGTGATCAAGAAAAGATCATCTGTCACGAAGTGAGAGCAAAGGGTAACAAATGGACAACAGAAATGTTATGTTGATACCAATGAAATGTTGAGACTACAGAGGATTTATGGGAGCACTAGGACAAGAATCCCAAGATAAGGTTATTCTCTGGTTACATCTGAACTGATGAAGGAAGTGATAATGTGCATGAAATGGGTTTATGGAAGCATGAACCCAGGGAGAACAATGAACATGAGGATAGTTTAAGAAATCAGCTAAAGAATTTAATTATTTAGTTTGAAAGAACTTAGTTTTCATCAACTGGTTGGAGTTAGTGATGTCTACAATAAATCCACTCCGTTTTTCTCCCATCCCCCCCCAAGAGAGAGTATTCTTTCATCTCCTAATTCAGAGAATCAAATAATTTTCACTCTCCTCTTTTACAAGAGAAAATTTTGCAGGACAGAAAATACTGAACAGAGGGGAAAGTAAAGACTATTGAATTGAAGCCGGGTGGATTTAGAATAGCCAGAAAAAAATTGCCTGTCTAAAAGAGAAAGAGATACTGGGTTGCCTCAAAGATTGAGACTGGAAAGTCTTTTAATAAAGAGATTCTTTTTTAAGAAAATGGAACTCATGTGTTTTATGCCCCTACCTTTTTTAAAATCTAGATCTTTGATTTTATCTTTGTAGGAAACTCGGACCTGATGGGTCTTGCACTTTAATAACATGTCTTATTTTCATCTCTTAAATTCCTAGGTTTCCTTTAAAACTGCTCAAATCCCATTTTATACAGGGAAATCTTGTCACCCTCAATTTCCTCCTTTTCCACATGTAGGTGTCTGTTTTCTCTTTAGAGGTAACTTTCTATCTCCCGTTTATAAATTGTGTATATATGTATTTAGAGATGGATGTTTGTTAATAATAAGATGTGATCCTTTATTAGAATGTAAGCTCTTTTGAGGGCCGAGGTTGTTTTCACCTTTTTCTCTGTATCCTACTACTAGCACAGTACCTGGCTCATAATTACAACCTAATAGTGATGAATTGACCTTCAAATCAAATGAGTAAACAAATTAAGAAAAACCCTAGGTTCATTTCCCAAGTTTACTATTTTACTATGTGTCTTTGGACAAATCACACCATCTCTCTGGTCTCGGTTTCTCCATTTGTAAAAAATTCTCCTTTTGGATTAGAAGATTTTCAAGATTCACTCTCTTCCTGCACCTAGGTGGGGCAATGGTTAGTATGCGGCCTGGAGCCAGAAAGACTTTTTCAGAATTCAAATCCGACCTTCGACATTCACTAGGCTGTGTGGTCCTGTTCCAGTCACTTGTGATCCAGGTGGCTTCAGTTGACCCTGTTGGTTTTTGTTTCCTCATTTGGGGAAGGAAATGGATAACCATTTTTTTTCAAGATGATCCGAAATGAGTTCATGATGAGTGGGACACACTGAAATGACTGAATATTGAACAAGGTTTCAATTTACGATTCTAAATTCTAAGATAGTAGCAAGACCCAAGAGAGAAAAAAAAGTGCTTGAGTGTAGGGCGGGAACAACAGCCACGCGGGGCACGGACTATGTTAATTTCAGATTCATTCACTGAGGAAAGTGTCTGTGCCATTCACAAACGCGCACGCGCGATTCATTCAGTTGGCCATCGAAGCTCCGCCTCCGACGCACTCTGGTTCGATGGGAAGGTCGGAGGGAGGGGCGGGGCCCCCAGGAGACTTGCTCTCGCGAGATCCGCCTGCCCTCGCGGCCGTCTGGCTCCGGATGCGCGGGGCTGGCGAGCAGGGCGGAGTCTGGACGCGGGGCGGGGCGGGTTGGCCGCCGGGCTAAGCCCCGCCTCCTCCCGGGCGCGCGAGCACGCGGTGGCGGGAATTTCGCTTGTTCCGGTCCTTGCGCGCGGGACTCTGCCGCCGTCCTCCCCGCCCCCCGGGCTGAGCGGGTGGCCAGGTACTGATGCCCGCGCTCCTCTCCCCAAGCGCCCCGCGCCCGCCCCTGCCTTCTCCCCCTCCCTCGCCCCTTTATGCGGTCTTCTCCTCCTGGGATGGGGGAGAGGGACCTGGGGGGCGCCTGCTGCAACCCCTTCCTCGCTCCATTTTACAGAGAAGAAAACTGAGGCTGCTCCAGCCGGACGTGGCCGTGGCCCATCCTAGCCGGCGGGGAAAGTTTCCCGGGAAACCTGGGGCCCCTTGAGGGCAGCCTGCCAGGGCCGCCGCCGTCAGGGCTCGCGCCCCGCCATGGACGGCCACCACCCCGAGGCGGCTTCCTTCCTCCCTGAGAGTCTGGAGCTGGAGCTGGCGCTGGCGCTGGACTGGTGCAGACCCCCGCGCTTTTCCTGCGCCTCGGACGGAAGGAAGAGTTTCTCCCCGGATTCCCACCTGGCCAGTGGCTCCCTGAAGAGGTAAGACCTGCGGATTGTGTTTGCCCTCCTCGCGGCCATGCAGAGTTTGTGGGCATCTACGGATCCGCCTCCAGAATGCGAAGCGCCTTGGCCCTGCACCGCCTCTTAGCCTCTTACACTGAAATCCTGCTCTCCACTTCTTGGGGACAGCTCCGAGACGGCTCCCGAGAGTCGAGATCTGACAGTAGCTGACTTTTCTGAATGGTGGGGGAAAGTAGGGGGGCTGAGGCCCTTTTACTTGTATATTGATGGAGAGTTGTTAAAATGAAACTTCCTTAGAAGACTGCTCTATTTTGGCGTAGGATTCCCCCTTCCCACTTTTTGGCTTAGGATTTCCCCGCCTCACTTTTTTCATTCATATATATTATATATACACCACACATACTCATTTTATTTATATATATATATATATATATATATATATATAGGTACATATATATTTAGTATATACATATTGACTTTAATATGTATTGAATATATATGTATATACATTCACATAATCTATATAAAATTAAATACTTATTTCTTCATATATAATCATTCGTTTTCAGGCTGTGTATATGTATATATATACACATATATGTATACACACATATACATATATGTGTATATATACACACATATATATATGTACATATATGTATATATATAAACATCTGTCTGTGTGTGTATAAAGCCTGAAAATGAAATGAATTTTCTTAAAAGCATATGTGAAATTTATATGCTCGCATAAGTTTTTGAATCTTAAAATAATACTTTCACAAAACTATGCACATTTTGGATCTCTTGCTATTGGTTTCAATGAACTTGATTTGAAATTTTAACTTGTTACTTTAGGGTAACACTTTTGTTATCTTTTTCTTTTAAATTTTTATTTTTATCCATTAATAAGCATTTATTTTCTCTCCCTCCCATCCATCAGCTTGCCATCATTGAAAAACAGAACTCTCAAAATTTTATATATATATATATATATTTATACACACACACACAGCTAAGCAAAGCAAATTACCACAATGATTATGTCCAACCAAAAATATACTTTTTATACTTCATCTTGTGTCATTCACCTCTCAGGAGATGGATAGCATGCTTCATTCTCATTCTTATGGAATTGTGGTTGGTCATTGCATCAATCAGTTTTTTTTTTCTGGTTTTTGCAAGGCATTTGGGTTAAGTGACTTGCCCAAGGTAACACAGCTAAGTAATTATTAAGCGTCTGAGGTCAAATTTGAACTCAGGGCCTCCTGACTCCAGGGTGATTGACTATCCACTGTGCCACTTAGCTGCCCCTTTGATCAGTGTTCTTAAGTCTTTAAGTATTTATTTGTCTTGACAATGTTCTCTGATTATTCTCCCAGTTCTACTCACTTCACTCTTCATCATTTCTTAAAAGTCTTATATTTCTCTGAACCCATTCCTCTCATCACTTCTTGCTGTATGGAATATTCTATTGTATTCATATACCATAATTTGCTCAGTCATTCCTCAATTGATAAGCACCCTCCTAGTTTCCAATTCATTCTTGCTACAAAGAGCTGCTATAAATATTGTTATATGTAAGCCTTTTCCTTTTTCTTTGATCTCTTTGATATAGGCCTATTAATGTATGACAGGAGCAGAGGACATGCACAAATTAGAGAATTTGAGGACAAAGTTCAAAATTGGTTTCCAGAATGACTAATAATTCAAAGCTCCTCTAACAGTTTTCCTGAAATTATTCCAACATTTGTCATTTTCTCTTGTTGTCATCTTTGCCAGAAGTGGAACTCTCACAGTTTCTCTTTATTGTTATTTCTCTTTTAGTGATTTGGAACATTCTTTTTCATTTGGCTATTAATATTTAAGATTCCTCACTTGAAAATTGTCTGTTTATATCCTTTGACTATTTATGAATTGGAGAATGGCTCTTATTACTCTAAATTTGAATCAATTCTTTCTATGTCTTGGAAATGAAAACTAATAGAGAAACTCAGCTGCAAAAAATATTTTCCTGTTTAATTTTCTTTTTATTTCCCTTTTCTAATTTTAATCAATTTGGTTTTGTTTGTGCAAGAACTTTTTAAATTTTTGTAATCAAAATGAACTATTTTAGCCTGCATCCATAGTTTAATAAAGTGTTTTTCCCTTGTGTCTATATATTGTTTTATAGTTAAGTCAGTTATTTTATTCAACAGACTTTGTTCAAGAATAATTTTTAACTGGATTTCAAAGTCAAATAAACACCCTAACAGGACCAGGATTTTCCATCATTAATCAGGAAAGTGGGTTGTGATGCAATTCCGTTTTTAAATTATAGTAGCAGGGGAGGCTAGATGGTGCAGTGGATAGAGCACAGGCCCTGGAGTCAGGAGTACTTGAGTTCAAATCTGGCCTGAGACACTTAATAATTACCTAGCTGTGTGACCTTGGGCAAGCCACTTTACCCCAATGCCTTGAAAAAAAAATTATAGCAGCATCTTGGAATTTACTATCCATACATTGACCTACAGCAAACCAGGCTCTTTATTATACCAGGGTACTTTTATTAGTTTTGTTTTAAGTTTGTGAGGTGAACACTTTGTTGCCTTTACTTTATAAGCTTGAGGGAAGAGGTCATGGTTTTATCTACTTTTGTCTCTCAGAACTTTGAATATGGTAGTTTTATTCTGATCAGCTGGCATATATATTAAGTGTTTACTATGTGCCAGTTACTTTGATAAGATGGAAAACAAAAAAAAATTAAAAATGCCTGAAGGAGCTCACTGTATTGGGAAGCACAATATGCATGTAGCTACATACAAACAAGATTGTACAGGTTAAGTTAGGGGTAATCTCAGAGGGAAGACCCTAAGACTGGAAAGGGTTTCTTGCAGAATATAAAGACTTGAAGGAAGCCAAATGACAGAGAAGAGGAGAGAGAACATTCCATGCATGGAGGATAGGCATCAGAAATGGAGTTAGGAGATGGAGTGCTATGTTCAAGGAACAGAAAGAATGATGCTGTTGAGTGTACTAATGCTATCATGTCACAATTTAAAAATGTTTTGCATTATAGCATATAACACAATAAGTTCTTTGAAGTACATACCAAAAAGCTATACTAAATCCAAATGTTCACATTTCAGATTGCTGCTTAGCTTGGACCCTTTACCCACTAACTTTGAAGATGATACTGTGGAACTTTTTGGCTTCCAGTGGGTGACTGAAATTGCATTAGTGAATTCTTCTAAAGATCTCTTTTCTTTATGCAGGTATGATGTTGTTTTTTTAAAGGTGTTTGAGGGAGTAGCATTCATAAGCAGGTAGTGACAAACCTACTAGTTTAGAAGCCAAAAAGGTATAGAAGTTATTTTGAATGAAATGTTTTAAAGTAAAATTAAGACATGTAGTAGTAGTCTCATCTGTGAGATTAATGGTCTGTATTATTTTTATCTTCATTTTTTAGCAAAAATTTGTAAATTTGACTGAATCATTCTTTTAATGTGTTTCTTAATAAACCTCTTTATTGCCATTTATATTTGTTTCGTATTCTATTTGCCATTTTACAACTTAAGTGACTTTTCATATATCACTTTACCTGTCCAGGTCTCTCGAGCTTAGTTTTTTCATCTTCAAAATCTAAGTGATTGGTTGTGATTTCTAAGATCCTATCCAATAATCATATGATCCTATATTATCTAAAAGTGAAGAAAAATTTAAAAAGACACCTTGCTTATCTAAATGTTGAGCCCTTGTGCAGCTTAGGCTTCAGATTTCAAATTCTTTTCCTGTGGTGTATAAATCTCTTTCTGTTGTATGAAAAAAAGTGGAAACAAAAAAACAAAAATGTGTAAAATCTTTTTATAGTTCTTAGAATTGTTGGAGATAGTAGATCAAGATCAAGAGAGTGACATAATCCAAAACCTATAGTAAAAATATATTTCTAATACATGTTAGAAGGGAATTGAATAGTCCAGATCTTTCCTGCATGTGGGAGATATCCTAGGAGACTTTGATTAAAGTTGTTTCTGTGGGACAAAGAGAGGAATTTATGGATAGTGAATATAGATTTGACTGTTCTAAGAGTTTTAAGGTAAGTAGATTTGAGATGGGGGTATAATGAACTGATATGTCAGGCTTTGACTTCTTGTTTAGTAACACCTTAAGAGGCAGCTGATATAGTGTATAGAATACTAAACCCGTTCAGGAATATTTGGGTGCAGATCCTGCTCTCCATACTTAATTGCTCTATAAATATGGATGTCACATAAATTCTCAATGTTCATTTCTTCAACCATAAAGTGGATATAATAACACCTGTAGAGTTTATCTCAGAGGATGATTATTGTGGATCTCAAAGGAGTTAATGTATGGAGGGTATCTGGAAACATCAAAGAGCTATATTTATAATGATAATTTATCTTTATGTAATGAATTTATCACTGTTATCTACTCTCATCTTGATATTTCCCTTTTTTGAGTTTTACTGGCTTTATTACATATGCTGATCCAGACTTCATTATAATAAGATCTGGAACACAGGAACACAAATCACCTATAACTGCTGGTCTGAGAGAGTGGGCTAGTGCACTGAAAAGTTGGGTGACTTAATTTGTGCTCACCTACCCAGTATAGAGGAGAGGCAAAACTTGAACTTATTTTTCCTGACAACTGGCTTTTTATCCCCTATACCCAAGTTCTTTTCACTGTACATTTGTTATATAATTATTTTACTTTTCTCTTTATTTGGGCTATAAAATTTTTTAAGCACATTCAGGACAAATATAATCTCATACTATTAATGAGATTTGAACACTAGTTTTAAGACCTAGGCAACTCTCTTTTGTCACTGAAGTGAAATAATGTCATAATTTTTTTATGCCTGGAATTTTTAAGTAGAATTTCTAAGAAAACTAGAAGGTAAAGTCTAATATAAACATAGGAGGAGCTATGTAGTCAATATTTGAAAATGTTTGAAAGATGACCTTTTTATTATATAAACTATCTGAACTGTCTTTTTTTTCTTTTATTTCAAACAGACAACAAATTTACAAATTGGAGACACTTTTACAGACTACCTGTGATTTGGGTAAGTTTAAAATATTTTAAAGATAGCAAACATCATTGCTGTTCAATAATATAAGATTTCTAGATATTTTTAAATGAGTTTTGTTATTATAGACTAATAGAATTCCTATTCTCAGTTTGGAAAATCAGAAAATGAAGCAGAATTGATACCTAGTTTCTTTGTCATAAAAAAGCAAATTTTAAAAAGTTTGTTTAACTAGGAGGAAGGAAGAGAAGAAGGGAAGGCAAGATACTTAGTAAGTACCTACTTTGGACCAGGCATTGTACTTTATGAATAACTCAACAACACTTAGATGCTATTATTATTTCCATTTTAAAGATGATGAGATTGAGAAAGACAGAGATTAAATGACTTAGCCATGATCAGACAGCTAGTAAGTGTCTGAGGTTGGGCTTGACCACAGGTCTTTCTGTTTCTAGGCCTGGTGCTCTATTCATTGCAATATCTATCTGCCTCTAAGCAGTATCATTCACAT
This sequence comes from Macrotis lagotis, assembly GCF_037893015.1. Lineage (NCBI taxonomy): Eukaryota > Metazoa > Chordata > Mammalia > Peramelemorphia > Peramelidae > Macrotis > Macrotis lagotis. Next base: position 94,006,322 of record NC_133662.1, on the reverse strand, counting down.
ACTATCTTAAGTCAATTTTTTCCTGATCTTCTCTGGAACTTTTATTTTGATAAGGGATATAATTGAATTTTGGAGAGCAAAAGTAGTTGAGATTTTTATGCAGGGAAGGGAGAATTAAGGAATAGAAGAGCAAATTATTTAGTTGTCCCATGTAAAAGCAAATGGCAAAGAAGTTAAGTCCTGTTGTTAGCAAGTAGAATGGGCACTTCCTACAATCTTACCTCAGTGCCTCATTGTGGAATTTTTAAGGAATCTAAGTTGTCCACAACCAGATCCATCAGATGAAAGCTCTTAAGCACACTGGAAAGATTCAGAGTTTAGGATTTTTGAGTATATTTCTTGTTTAGGAACTAGTCCAGCCTAGTTCAGAGAGACCCATCTTCAGTTTGGCCTCATCATGATTTGTTTTATGGACACAGCACCTCATGAAGATGCCATTAAGAGAAAGAAAGATTGTGATCTTCATCATTAGAAGGTGTGCCAACTGAAGAAAACACAGATCATTGAAATAAGGACTATTTTTGTTTTATTATTAAATTTTAGATTTTCTTTATATTTTTAGTGCTTAGAGGAGTACATGACACAAAGTAGGTGCATAATGAAATGCTTTTCGACTAGTCTTGAAATAGTAAAAGATCATAATGAAATAATTAAAAGAAATCATTTTCATTATTTCACATATTTCATTATATTCACATTATTTCTTTATTTGGTATTTCACATTGGGGAGGTAGTACAGCAAAATTTCTGTCTTTAAACATGAAATGCCACAATTATAGATATGGTTGGGTGATAGTTATTTTTATATAATAATAATAATAATAATAATAATAATAATAATAATAGATTTTATAATCAATAAACATGTTTTCAGTTTTTTCTATTTTAAAATAGTTACGAATATTTTGTTTCCTACTATGATTTTTTTTTTTTGCAAGGCAGTGGGGTTAAGTGGCTTGCCCAAGGCCATGTAGCTAGGTAATTATTAAGTGTCTGAGGCTGGATTTGAACTCTGGTACTCCTGACTCCAGGGCCAGTGCTCTATCCACTGCGCCACCTAGCTGCCCCCCTCCTATGATATTTTAAGATAAAACCATGGAATCTCTAAGTTACAGGATTTATTCTGTTTTGTGACTTTTATTTATTTGTTTCTATACTGTGCTTTAAAATGAATTTGCTAAACTACTCCCATGTCAATAGTGTATTAGAACATCTAGTTTCTCATAGCCCTGTCGATATCGAGTTTTATATTTTTTCACCTTTATCTAGTTTTATAATTTTTGCTATTCTAGTAAATGTTATATGGTATATTAGAAACATCTAAATTTGGATTTTGCTAAAAGGAAATTTGATTTCTTTATTCATTTCATTATTAATAGTTTGTATTTCTTCCTTAAAAATTGTTCATTCTTTGATAGTTCATTTATGGAGAAGTGTGTCATAACGATGTGAGGCACACATACACTTCTTATTTCTGAATTCTAGATCTTCATCAGATATATATCTTAATGGTGGAGGTATATATTCCTTTTGCTTTCAATTTTTTACTATTAAAAGATTAGTGATTTAGCATCTTTTTTTTTTTTTAAGGTTTTTGCAAGGCAATGGGGTTAAAGTGGCTTGCCCAGGGCCGCACAGCTAGGTAATTATCAAGTGTCTGAGACCGGATTTGAACCCAGGTACTCCTGACTCCAGGGCCAGTGCTTTATCCACTGCAACACCTAGCTGCCCCTAGTATCTCATTTTTATATATTCATGGACCAAGTGATGATGATGATCTCATGGATCAAAGTGATAGAGAAATAAGAAAAGAGCAGAGCTAGAGCTAGCTGTTAACTTAAAGCTCTCTCAAAACTAACTTCCCCACTTGTTATCCATCAAAAATAGCCATAACAAAATATTGCTAATACTTTGAAATTTCATAAAATCATACATAGCTTAAGAATAGAAAGAGACCTGAGAAGCCATTCAGTTGAGCTCTTTCATTTTACAGGTGCAGAAATTGAGTAACAATGCATTTGCCTAATGTCATTGTTCAGTACATACTAGAATTTGGATTTTAATTATTTGACTCTAAATCTAGCACCCTTACTGAACTAATGGTGAATTATGAGGTCATTGATGTGACTTATTTCCTCCCACAGATGACAGCCTATTCATATCATGTCATTCTTAGTACTTCTTGTCCATGGTCACCCAACACATTGGGAGCCTGTCTCCAGGTCTCTTCACATTGAATAGATATTGAAAATCTTGAAAACTATCCTTCTGTTATCCCTTGCTTTTAGTTATCTGACCAATCAATTCCTTCTCCCCTGTGAATGTTTTCCCTTAACTTTGCCTTTTTTTTTAACTGTTTTTCTGTGATAAAATGTTGCATCCCATTCAGGAACCTTTCCATTGCTTTTTTGTGTATATGTCCTAACACTCTTAATTATTTAGAAGTTGTTGTTTCATGAGTCAGAACAATGCAGCATCACTGAAGAATATTCAGAATAAAAAGAGGGGACTTTATTTCTTAGAGAGGCTTGGGAGCTGACTCTAAGCTTCTTTATTTCCCATTCCTAGAAAAACCATTGAATCTTCCTTCCATTTAGTGACTATTTACTCTTATTTTCTGGTTTATAGTAAGAATATCCAGAGTAACATGATTTTCCCATCCATTTGGTTTTATGTCCATTCTGATTATTGAACAAGAATCTCACATTGATTTTTAATTAGTCAAGTGAATTTTTAGAGGAAGTAAAAAAATTAAAAAAACCCATGATTCATAGCATCCTCTACTACTTTTTTGACCATTCTGCTTCTGCCACTGCAGAAATGGAAAGGGGCTACAAAAGACTTGAGAGACTTTGTTTATTTTCTTTATTTCATGGGTTTCAATCATTATCAGTTCTTTCTTCGGAGATGGATAGTATGCTTTATCACTAGTCCTTTGGAATTGTCTTGCATCATTGTATTGCTGAGAATAGTTAAGTCATTCACCATTCTTTATTGAATAAAATTTCTGTTGGTATGTATAACATTCTCTTAGTTCTGTACACTTCACTAAGTACCAGTTCATGTAAGTCTTATCAGGTTTTTCTGAAATCATTCTGTTTGTCATTTCTTATAGCACAATATTGCATTACCATCACATACCACATATAATCATATTACCACTTGTTTAGCCATTCCCCAATTTATGGTCATCCCTTTACTTTCTAATTCTTAGCAACCACAAAAAAAGAGGTGCTATAAATATTTTTGTATAAATAGGTTCTTCTCATTTTGGGTAGAGACCTAGCAGATTAAAGGGTTCACATAAGTAGTATAATTCTTTGGACAAAATTCCGATTTGCTTCCTAGAATGGATGGATCAGTTTAAAACTCCACCAGCAGTATTCCAGTTTTCCCACATCCCATTGCCAACATTTTCTTTTTTTGTCATATAAGCCACTCTGATAGGTGTGATGTGATAACCTCAGAGTTGTTTTAATTTACCTTTTTCTGAATAGTAATGATTTAGAGCATTTTTTCCTATGACTTTAGAGACCTTTGATGTCTTTGTCTGAAAACTGCCTATTGAAATCCTTAACATTCATCAATTGGGGAATGACTTGCATTTTTATAAATTTGATTCAGTTGTCTCTATATTTGAGAAATGAGATTTTTATTACAAACACTTGTTGCAAAATCCCCCCCCCCCAGTTTTGATATTTCATTTCCATTTAAATGTTTTCTTGTTCCCCTTATTGATTCTGGTATTTATTTTATTTCTGCTTTGTAAAGGATATGTTTACTGTTTCTGCTTGTTTAAAATTTACTTATGAGTGCATCATCATATTTCATAAAGATGTGCTGAGGGCTGAAAATATACTCCTTAATAACCTCAATTATCACCAACAATTTGTAGTGACAATTTTTTTTCAACTTTCTCTTTAGATTAATAATTTTAAAAAAATTTTCTTTCTAAGTCCCTTTTGCAGTTAGGTCAGTCTGTAGTCAGTATATATTTATTAGGTGCTTACTATGGATCAGGGAATATTATTGTAAGCTTTGAGGATACAAAGTATAGTGTTAGCATTCAAGGAGGTAGCATTCTAATGGAGAATAAAACATTCAAGTAACAATGTCTAAGATACATACAGAGTTGATGGACTTACTTTCAAAGGGAGGATACAAAAGGGCAAAAAGGAGAAATCTTCTGTAGAAGGTAGGAATTTGAGCTAAGTCCCAAAAGAAGCCAAGGAACCTAGGAGTGAAAGGGACAAGGGAGGATATTCCAGAAATGTGGAAATGAAAGTCCACACAGTGGGGAGGCAGAATTTCATGTGCAAGAATAGCAAGAGACAAGATTAAAGGATGTAGAATAGAATGTAAAGGAGGCAAGAAGTATAGGAAGGGATCAGATTTTTCAGGGCTTGAAAAGCCAAATAGAGGATTTTATGAATGATTTTGGAGGAAGGTAATAAGTCAGGGAAGTTTATTAAGTGGGAGGATAATATGGTCAGCCTGATGCTTTAGGACTTTTGCTTTTGCAGCCTTGTGAAGAATGAATTGGAGAGCTTTGAAGCCAAGAAGGTTTGACAGTGGGCTATGCTTTATCCGACACCTGCATTCTTTCATTTTTTTGTAGATTGGAAGTCTATTTCAGCCCCTTGTTTCCTTAAGGTTTTTAACTAAAATGTAATGAATTCTATTGAGTTGTCCTTTTAACTGTATATAAATCCTTATATTTAAAATATATTGTTTGTATGCATCATGTAGCTTTCATTTTCTTACCCATTTTGACCCTTTTTTGTTTTATAGATGAATTTAGCTCCTTGACATTTAAAATTAGAGTTAAGTTTTTTTGACTCTTTCCTTCAATCTTGTCATATTATCTCACTTTTAAGCAGTCAATGCTAATTATCTGCAGTTTGCTTGAAAAGTATAATTCTAGTATCTTCCTTTTTCCTAACTCACAGTCAGATCACTGCATCTATCTTCCCTACTTTATTTTTTCTTTTTTTTCAATCAGCCTTAAGAAACTTTCTTGTTTGGCTTAAAGCAGTCCCATTTCTATTCTATCTTCAACTCAGAAACTTCCTCCTACCACAGCCCTGTTTGTAACCAAGAAGTAAAGTTAAAAAACAATACACTTTCCAGTCCTGTAATGTATTCTTCTTTCTACTTCTGTATTTTCTCTCATCTATCTGCTATCTGTTTCTACCCCTGTGAGTGACTTTCACTTGAGAAATCTTGATTTCTAAATATAGTCAGGTTCCCCTTCTCCTTGAACATCCAAGCTATAATCTGTTTCTTAGTTGCTTCAGTGAAGTTAGAAAGTTAACTGTAAACTATAGAATGTTAACTGAAGGGAAACTGGTTGTCTCAGAACAGATTTTTGAAAGATACTGTTTCTTCCATGTACCTATTCTGCTCTGGAAGTAGTTTGTTGTAGCAGATAGAGGATTGGCCTCAGAGTCAGTAAAACCTGGTTCTATCACTGACACATCCCAGCTGTGTGACTCCTGGTGAGTCACTTAAGCTCATTAACTTCTGAAATCTCTTTAAAACTGAGATTCAGAGGAAATGCAACTCTTCATTGGTGGAGAGAGTTTTCTTCCCTTGATGCTCCTTAAACCAATGAACTCAAAGATCCAGATTCTCCCTTCCACCTCCTCCTCAAAAATGATACTTGACTTTGCAGGATGACTTATTACAATTAATCCATTTTCCTATGCTTTTCATCATATATTTTAATCTTTGATTTCTTGTTGATGAATAAACTTTGATGATTTGGACTGGCATTCTTTGCCATGTGACTGTCTGGCTGCTGTAGGATTTGTAGTCAGAGAACCTTGATTCAGAGCCAAGCTCTAACCCTTGCTAACCTTGAAACCCTGAGCAAGCCATTTAACCTCTATCTGGACTTATAAAGGACTTATCCTAAATGACCTGTAATGAGGCTCTAATTTTATGATCATGATTTTCTCCTGTTTGGTAAACACTGTACCTTTCTGTGGCAGTCTTATGTATTCTTCTAGTTTTTCTACCTTTTAGTTGGTTCTAATGTTTTTTGTTGCATCTCTGCATTTTTGCATGATGTCCTCTAATTCATTAAACATGTTCCAGTTTCTGTTCTAAAATACTGATTTTCTTTTTGAGTTTAGTTTTAAGTGGTTCTTTTATGATGCTTTTCATTACTCCGGAGGTTCCCATGGTTTTTCCATTATTCTTCCTAGGTTTCTAGGTGCATTTATTACCGTATTACTTCATTTTTCTTCGGTATGTTTTTTCCTTAGAATTTTTTTTTACTTCTTTGTATTTTATTCATTGTATTTTGATCTCTGGAGACTTTCTATGGGGATTTTCTTGTGAGAATGTCTTTCCCCTCTTTTTTCCCCCATGACTTTTCTTTTAATTCAATAGGTATATGGTTTTAGATATGACCACCTACTCAGACTTTTGTAGGAAATCTTTTGTGGATAATAAAACTAGAGGAACTAGCCAAATTTTCATGAGTAAGGAATAATGAGCCATCCGAAGAGGGGGAATTTTTTGAATTTCTCACTACTTATTTCTGTGAGTTAGAACCAGTGGCCATAATTTACATAATCATGATTTCAAATAGTATGAATTAGAATATATATGACCACTTGTTACCACTAAAGGTGAATCATTATTTGAGCTTATCCAAGGATCAAGTGAGGTGATATACATGAAGCATTTGAAGCATTATCTAGAAGTTAGCCATTATCATGTGTGAGTTTTAATACTTAGTTGTGGAATGTGACTGGAGCATAGGAGAGATTCAGACAACATGCTTCTATAGCACTGGAGAAGATGGAGAGTACTTTCAACTTTGACCAAGGATGGAGTGGCGGGGAATTGGAAACTCCAAAGAAGGAATGCTGCAGATTCAATCCTTGAAGGAAAAGAAATACTTCAACGAGTAGAAATAAGAAAGGACTATTTTGAGACATAGTTGAGAGATAGGAAATATCAGAACAACTTTGGAATGTGAACAATTTGCATAGAATTGGACCACTACTACAAATAGTTTCAAAGTTTTTCTTTAAGAGGTACTTACAATTTGTTAAAACATTTGATGTTGTAGGGTTTTCTCAACACAGTTGTATTTAGCCTAGAGTACAATATGGGGTGTTACATGAAGTAAGTTTGGATATATAGATTGAAAGAGATTGAAGAAAGCCTTAAGTGTCTGGTGGAAAAGTTTATATTTATCTTATTGGTAGCCATTGAAGATTTATGAGGAGAGGACAGAATGGATGGTCAGATTTGTCTTTGGAATTGTACTTGGCATGATATGAAGGATGGAAGTGAGAATACTAGTGGGGCAAAAATTATGCTAGTCCATGGGAGAGGTGATGAGAGGTTGAACTAGAATGATGCTAGTATGAGTGGAGAAAAGGGCACAAATTGTAGTGTAGAATAGAATCAAAAGGACTTGGGACCTGCCTATTGCATATAGGAATGTGGAGAGAAAAGGAATCCCTGAGATGACTCATATTAGATTTATAGCTAGTTAGGGACCTTAGAAGCCAGCAAGTGTAATCTCCTCACTTTATAGATGAAGAAACAGCTGCAAGCAAGTTAATTGACTTGCCTAAGGTCACAGAAGTAGCACAACTAGAATGTGGATATGGTTTCCTGACTTCAAATTCAATATTCTTCCTGCAAGTTAATACTGAGGTTTTGAACCTCAAAGACAAGGTGAAAGTAGTACCATTAATCGAAATAAGAAAATTCGAATGAAAGTTAGATTTATGAGGAAAATAAGTTTTGTTTTATTTTGCTTTTGCCTTACCCAAAATTCAAGGGAAAATGTTTTTTAATTGATTGCCTTGACCGTTAATGAATCCCACTATGGTTATCTGAGTTTTGAATCCTTATGTTTCTTTCCAGGATGTGTTAGCTTCCAATAGATAGTTCAATTAGTTGTATAAATTGAGGCATTAACTTAGTGACTTGCTGTCAAATACAACAATTATTGTTTTAGTAGAGATAATGCTAAATTGTTTCTGATATTATTAATGAGTAGTTTCAGGTACATCTTAATGTTTCTCATAGATTAAGATAAAATCATATCATCTGTATGGAGCAGAGCTATCCAACCTTAAGTTGTTTTAGGATTGAATTAAAATGAAATAATTACTCAAGGGCTACACCCAGAATAAAAAAATACAGTACCCTAATACACTATTTTTAATTTGCCGTCTTACCTTAGTTAGGTTTAGCAAGTGCTAAGAATAATCATGGTACTTTTAACTTCCTAGAAAGTGGGGGAACACCTGTCATCAATACAACAGGTGAAAGAGCAAAGCACAAAACCAATCACAAAACAATAAAGCAACAACAGAGTAGTATAAAGATAGGGGCATACTGAGTAGTCTGCAAAGCAACAACACAATGGTATAAAGGTAGGTGCATATTGACTAGTCTGTATTGTATAGATGAAATACATTCCACAGATTGGTTGAAAATTCTCTGTGATCTGATCTATAATACAGCTTAAAAATACCAAAGAAAATGAACATCAGCAAGATTATTAGGGATGGAACAAAAAAATTTAATACACACTCCATGCAAATCATTACTTTATTTTTTCACTCATGAAAATAAAATCCACATGCAGACCAAATAAAAATCACACTGAGGGCCACATTTTGGACAGCCCTGGTATAGAGGAAGATCTTGCCTTCCTATTTGCTCTCTCAGGAGGCCTAGCATACTCTTCTAAGTTGCTTAAGTTAAGATAAGAATGGAAGACCACAGCCCTTTTTCATAGTTTTTAGAATGAGAATTTCATCTGTTACTGACATTCTTTGATTCTGGCAGGAGTGTTATAAAGCAGACTTTGAAGGGGTATTAATAGCATAGGATCTAAATCAAGATTATTTAATTTTGTCCATAAATGGTTCCTGTCTGTGGAATCAGAAACTGACTAGAACTCAGTTAGGATTGCTTAAAGTCTTATGCCTTAATGTTTTTGTTTTGGGGTAAAATTAAACAAGTATGATGCTTATATTCAAAAGTATGCTTATTCTGTGTGAAAAATGTTAGGTTAAGAAACCAATCCTGTATTGTGTTGATGAGAGCTGGTGTGGATTTTGAGAGGGAAATCTAGCAAAATTCATGTGTTCACTATGTTTGGAAAATTGGAGTGTTTTCCATTGAAAAATAGGGTAGATTAATTATATTTTGAATCCATTCCAATATAACTTGTACCTAGAAGGGGGAGGGAGAAGTGGAGAGGAAAGGTCATAAATATATAGTACTAATTTTTTGCTATGTACCATGCTTTAAACATTTTACAGATATCTCATTTGATCCTCCCTACAACCTTGAAAAGTACCTGTTGATAGTTTCTTCTTTTTAACATTAAAGAATTGGTGTTAAACAGATTAAGTGACTTGTCCAGGGTCAGTCACATAGCTAGTGAGACTTAGGCAGGGTTTGAACTCAATTTTTCCTTTCTCCAGGTCCATACTCTGCCTCAAAGGAGTCAGGCAAGAATTACTTTGTTTTAATCTCTGGATCCCAAGTGTCACATGGTGCTTAACAAATTACAGGTTGATTGATTGAAGTAACCCCAGTATACTAGGGCCAGTCTAGCCCATTAAGTGTTTTAACCTTTTAGAAGAAGTGGATTGGGTTTTGGAGTGTGAGAGTGACCCAGTCCCAAATTTCAGTTATTGAACTGTTAAATAATGCCTTTTTTCAGCCAATCTAAGGTTAAAATCATCCTCATCTGAGCTACTTTTTTTTAGGGAATAGGACAAATGCCTGAGTCTAGGTTGAATCCTAGTCATTTTTATGACAAAATTGAATTTTCTAGCCTATCTGAGAAAACCAAATAGGAATCCTTATAATATAAGGTGGGACCAGGGGTCTTGCCCATTATGAGTGTTGTGTGGAAAAAGCATCACTGAAGCTCTGCTAAAGGAAGTAGGATTGTCCTGTCTCTACCAACTGGTTGTTTCAAAGAACACCTAGTTAAAACTCCAAAAGGCAATGCTGCTGGTTCCTAATTGTGTAGGTTTTTACATAATGTGAATACCTTGTTCAGTGGAATAATTGTGTTTTCAGTCAGTCAACATTTATTGTTTGAGAACAGAGTAGATGAAGTAATCTAAAAGGAGAAAACAGTAGTTGTGGGAACTGGTGCAGGGGAAGATAAGATTTGAGCTGAGTAGTGGAAAATGGAGATGAGGAACAAATGTCAGGCATGGGAAGGACAATCAGTGATAAGACAGAGGTGGAGGGGGTAGTGTTTGAGGAACTCAGTGTCACTGGATTGTAAACTAAGTGTGGTAAAGTAAGTTGTCAGAAGACAACATAGGGACCTAATTTTGAGGAGTGTTAAGTGGCAGGACTTTATTGAAGGGGGGGTAAGAGGAAAAGACACCATCAGACATGTTCTTTTGAGGTTCTGATGTTAATTATGTCTGCTTTATTTACAGGCCAAGCAGCAGCCTTACACACAGAGGCGAACAATATCCGGGATCAGTGTGTTATGTTTCTTCATTATGTGAAAGTTTTCATCTTTAGGTAGGATGTCAAATTCATTTTTAAAAAATTTTGTGGTTCACACTTCTCAGACTGGCCAATATGACCAGAAAGGACAATGTTGGAAGGAAATCTGGGACACTAATGCATTGTTGGTGGAGCTGTGAACTCATCCAACCTTTCTGGAGAGCAATTTGGAATTGTTCCCAAAGGGCAACAAAAATGTGCATACCCTTTGATCCAGCAATACCACTACTGGGTCTGTACTCTGAAGACATTATGAAAACGGGTAAAAACATCACTTGTGCAAAAATATTCATAGCAGCCCTGTTTGTGGTGGCAAAGAATTGGAAATTGGGGAATGGCTTAATAAATTGTGCTATATGTATGTGATAGAACACTATTATTCTGTTAGAAACCAGGAGGGATGGAAATTCAGGGATGCTTGGAAGGATTTGCATGAACTGATGCTGAGCAAGATGGGCAGAAACAGAAGAATATTGTATACCCTAACAGAACATGGGGTTTATGGTCAACCTTAATAGGCTTGCTCGTTCTATTAGCACAACAGTCAGGCACAATTTTGGGATATCTGTGATGGAGAATACTGTCTGTATTCAGAGAAAGAATTGTGGAGTTTGAACAAAGACCAAAGACTATTACCTTTATAGTACCTTTAATTAAAAAAAAACACACATTTTATTATGTAATTTTGCTACCTCTTATACTATATTTTTTTCCTTAAGGACATGATTTTTCTCTCTCATCACATTCAACTTAGATCAATGTATACCATGGAAACAATGTAAAGACTAACAGACTGCTTTCTCTGTCAAAGGGAAGTGAGATTAGGGGAAAAATTGTAAAATTCAAAATAAATAAATTTTTTTAAAAAATCTGTGGTACAACATGCAAGTGTGATTGTGTGGTAAATAACAGTATCTTTTGATTTTCCAGATACTTGAGAATACATGAGACAGAGAATGATGTTCCACATCACTCATATGAGATTTTGGAGGCCCAGCTTCCCTCCATATTAGTTGAAGAACTTCATGGATTGATCTTATATACTGGCCATCTGTCTGACCATCCCAGTGTTATTCCAGGAGCATTTGTTGTACAAAACCAAATAAAGGTCTGTCTTGTTTTTGTTCATTGTTTAAATAGAGTTTTCAACGAAATAACAAAAAAAGAATTTTATAAAATACTTAGTATAGCAACACTGCCAGATTGCTCTTCCTCCATAAAAGAACATTAAGACCAACAGTATTGGAAAGTCACATCTTTTTTTTGTGTATCAGCTATTAAGAGTGGAATCTGAGCAAAAAAAAGTCTACAGAAACAAAATAAATTCAAGTATATAAGAATTTTTTTAAAACTACTATTTTCTTCCTTTTAGGGAGCTTTGATAAAGACTAGGAGAGCCCAACTTATTTTACTATGGAGCGGTTTATAGACTTTGTTAGCAGAAAAAGTATTTGCATTCATAGCACAGTCTCAACTATGATTTTTGTGAACTCTTTCTAGAGTGATTGAGAGTCACTATCTTCATTCCTGTTGTGGATAAAAATAATACTTTTAAATTGTATTGTTTCTGATTTTTTTAAACAGTAATGTTTAAATGAACTTTAGACATCTGTTTGAAAGCCAGAATTTACACAAATGATAATTTGAATAATGCAGATTTTCATGCATCCCATAGAAAAGGAAATAGACACTACTATAAAATGCTAGCACTTCTATGATTTTTTATTTCTTCTGCATTCTTTAAGAAAATTAAAATAAAATACTTAGATGTTAGAAATTTTAGCTCTTAAATTACAAAGGACCTTAATTTACCTCTCCATGCAGGTAAGGTATCAATATATTTAATAGTATTCAAAATAATCTTGTAAGGAAGTAAAATTCCACAGATGTTTACTGCAGCACTCTCTTTTTCCTGTTAGTATGGGAGATAGAAAGAAAAGTAAGATTCAAACCTATTCACATGGAGCTTATAATCTAGTAGGTGTGATTAGAGATGTATATAAGTAAGAGTGCCATACATTAAACTGTAAGTACATAAGAAAAATATTAAGGACAAAAGAGGGAGAGATTGCTTCCAAGTTGGGCTCTCTATCTTTCCTGCCCTTGCCTCTTTTCTTTCCTTTCCTCTTATTGTCCCCCATCACTGCCAAATTCCCCATAGAATGCACTGAATTTATCTCTTTTCCTCCATATATGAACTTATATCACTTTTTTAAAAAAATGGAGGAGAATCTATAGTTTAAACTAGGAATAGGAAAAAATGAAAATAAGCATAGAGTCATATAAATGATCATGAAGTAAATGTGAACACCTGTTACTAATCCTTTTGCAATGTAACCTTGTGAGGGAAGTGTATTTTACAACACAAAGTTCAAAATCTCCTCTACTATAAAGTAGAGGAAACTGAAGCAAACAGAGTAACCAAGGTGACTTGCCCAGGGTCACATAGCTAAGAAGTATCTGAGGTCAAATCTGATCTCAGATCTTCTTGATTCCAAACCTAAAGCTTCCACTTAGGTACTAAGTTGCAGAGAAAGTGTTGATCTGCTGTGATGATGATGTTGATGTAAGTTTCCCCCATGAGGATTTCCCAATATCAGTACAATCACAAGTCTTGTACCATTCTATTCCAGAAGGAAGACCAAATGAGTTGATTGTAAAAAGCTTAATACAGTGTCTTGCATCTGATAGATGCTTATTAATTGCTTTTCCCTTCTTAAATAGTTGTTCTGAACACTAAGAGATTGAACTTGAAAATAAAGACTGTAAGCAAGGATACTTTTTTGTAAAGAGCAAAATGTCAATTCTCAATACATAGCTTCACCATTTTAAAGCACAAAGAACATTATTGTTTTTTTTTTAAGAAAGGCAAACATATATAATATGCTTTTTTGGGGGGTATGATCACATAGTCACATGAACCAGCAAAAAGTGCCAGTATTATCAGTTAAGATTTTTGAAAAATAATGCATTGGGTAATGTTACTATTTTTAGGGTAGTTTTAACAATTCAAATGTGTTTTTTTAATTTCACACTAATGAAAAATCCTGTCCAGATAAGGATATCTTAATATCAAATTAATGCTGTCCTCATAAAAATTATGGCTTATAGAAGTGTTTAAAATCATAAAATGACACTTCAGAAACCTGATAACAATTTGCTTTCTTCATCCAGAAAATACTAAACTAAGAAATGAAAACTAATGTGATTTTTTTTTTTGAAGTGTTCACTGATTTGTACCTTGAATGGAACTAGAAGATTGGAAGTGACTAAATAAACTCCTCAGTTCTCTTTAGTTAGGGATATTTTAAACCAATCTAGTGAAAAGAGAATACCTTCTTACTTCAACGCTTTATAGACCTGTTCTAGAGATAAATGAAACAAAAGGTTTGTCTAGGTTTCAGAATTTTAGTCATTTAATTGGGTTTTCATTCATGTCTTCAAGGAAAAATATGATTTGCAGTATAATACTTAAGAAAGTGTCAATCATAGTTGATAATTCTGTCTCTGAATACCTTTCACAGCTCTTTCCACCATCATGGCATTTAATACATCTTCGTTTGGATATCCATTGGATAGTGCTGGAAATTCTTCACATTCTAGGTGAAAAAACATCAAGTAAGTCCAAGGAATGTCATTGTGTGTCTTACCTCATTTCTTTATGTTCGTTCTCCTTTCTGAGTTATGTATATTTGGTAAAGATTGCTTTTGGTTCTTTCTAAGGGAAAACTAGAAGTTCCAATTTCATAGTAGCATTAAATTAGTATTTAATAATATTTAGTGTCTACTTAATTTTAGATCCTGATCATTACAATACTTCAAAAACATTTGATTTTGAAATTCTAGAATTGATATTGAGGTTTAAGTTCCTTTGCCTGAAAAAGTCATCATCCCATTGCCAATCTAGTGCCTTAATTAAATTGATTCCTGGCTGATGGATGTACAGTCTACTGCTGGTGGACCTGTACATAATGGAAGCTTCCTTTCTTTGGTAGGACCTGCCATAACCTTCAAGAAACCAGTAAGAACCCAATTACAATCATGAGGCATTGGAATAAGAGTTTAATTGACACATTACCATACAGTACTTTGAAAAGTCTCTGTTACTCAAGAAGTCAATCCTTCTTTTTCCCCTCTACAAGAAATGTAGGTCTCCAAATAATTCCTTTTAACTGTAGTTGGATAGGTTGAGATTGAGAAGATGTACAAGTTTTGGTGATACATACCCCCTACCCCCTAACCTGTTTCATCCTCATTTGGATCTCTAGTATCTACACATTTCCATGTTCTGATAGTTTATCATTTCTGCTTCAGTCTCACTTTTCTCCCTTAAAATAGACAGAGTGGATAGAAATCTAGGAAACTTAAGATACACTTCCCTTCTGACTCTTAATAGAACTTTGATCCTAGTCATTATTCTCAATTTCCTCATCTCTAAAAGGGGAATAATAGTAGTGTCTCGCTCAGTGTTGTTGAGAATGCTAAGTGAGATTATTTTTGGTAAAATGCTTTGAAAATTTTAAAGAACTGTATGAATGTTAAATATTAATGGTGTCATTATTGTTCAGTCATGTCCAACTCTTTATGACCCCATGAATGTAGCACCCAGATCCTTCGGTCTTCCCCTATTCCCTGAAATCTATACAAATTCATTTTCTTTGCTTTCTTAACGCTGTCTATCCATCTCATCAGCTGCTGTCACTTTTTTCTTTTGCCTTCGGTCTTTCCCAGCATCGGGATCTTTTCCAGTAAGGCCTGTCTAATATGTGGCCAAAGTATTTCAGCTTTTGTATTTTTCCTTCCAGTGGATAGTCTGAATTAATTGATTTGCTCTTTTTGCTGTCCAAAGGACTCTCAGAAGTCTTCTCCAGCACTCCAATTAGAAAAACGTTGATTCTGCAACATTCAGCTGTCCTTATAGTCCAACTCTCACGGTCATATATTGCTACTGGAAAATCTGTAGCTTTTACTATATGTTTGCTTTTTAGTATGCAATCTAGATTGCCATAGCTTTCCCTTCCAAGGAGAAATCATGTTTTAATTTCATAATTATAGTTGCCATCTGTAGTGATCTTTGAGCTCAAGGATATAAAATCTGATACTGTTTGAATTTTTTTCCCCTTTATTTGCCAGAAAGTGATGAGACTGATTATAGTGGTTTTAGTTTTTTAATGTTAAGCTTCAAACCAACTTTTGCACTCTCTTCTTTCACCCTCATCAAGAAACTTCTTAATTCTTCTTCACTTTCTGTCATCAGAGTAGTATTGTCTACATATCTGAGATTGTTGATATTTCCTGGCAACTTTAATTCTGACTTTTGATTTGTCTAGCCTTGTATTTTGTGTGATATACTCTGCGTATATGTTAAATGAATACGGTGACAACATATAGCTTTTTTGTACTCCTTTCCTGATCTTAAACAAATTGGTCTTCCCATATTTCACTCTGTTACTTTTTGACTCTCATACAAATTTCCTCAGGAAACTGGTAAGATTATCTGGTGCTCCTGTCTCTTTGAGGACATGCCATATTTTTGTTGTGATCCACACAGTCACAGACTTTAGTTTGGTGAATGAAGCACAAGTGGATTTTTTTCTGAAATTTTTACTTTCGCTATAGTATAATGAATGTTGGCAATTTGGTCTCTAATTCCTCTGTCTCTTTGAAAACTAGCCTGTTCTTCAGGTAATTCTCAGTTCACAGATTGCTAAAGCATAGCTTGCAGAATCTTAAGCCTAACCTTACCAGCATGTAAAATAAGTACTGTTCAGTAAATTGAATATTCTTTGGCATTCCTCTTCTTTAGTAATGAGATGAAAATAATCTTTTCTAATCCAATGATCACTGTTGAGTTTTCCAAATTTAGTGGCCTTTTGAGTGCAGCACTTTAACAGCATCATCTTTTAGGATTTTAAATAGCTTACCTGGACTTCTCTTATGTCCATTTGCCTTACTGTTAGCAGTACATCCTAAGCATCCCCCTCCCTCCCCTTGACTTCATTCTCTAAGATGTCTGGCTCTAGATCAATATCTACAACATTGTGGTTGTAGCTGGTGTTAAGTCCTTTTTTGTATAAACTTCTATATATTCTTAATCTCTGCTATTTCTATTAAATCCATACCATTTCTTATCATGGCTATTTTGGCATGAAATGTTCTCTTGATAGCTATAATTTTCTTGAAATCTCTTGTCTTTCCAATTTTATCATTTCTTTTACATTGTAAGATATTACAAATTTTATAAATGTAAAATTCTTTTACATTTCTTTACATTGCACATTTTAAAAAAATCCTATCTTTCTCCTTACTATTTTCTGAAATTATGCATTCAGTTGGGTATAGCTTTCCCTTTCTCCTTTATCTTTTGCTTTCCTTCTTTTCTCAGCTATATAAAAAAATCCTCATTAGGAAACAGTGAGTTAGCTTGACAAAACTATTAGTCTCTGTCCTGCATCCTTTTATATTCCAATGCCAAACTTCTCTGTTATTCCAGTTATGCAATGGGGTTAAGTGGCTTACCTAAGGCCACACAGCTAGGTAATTAAGTGTCTGAGACTGTATTTGAACTCAGACACTCCTGACTCTAGGGGCGGTGCTCTATCCACTGCGCCACCTAGTCGCCCCCCAGTTATCTTTTGATTCTCTACTTTAGCATTCTAATACTCAGTGATGAATGTGACATATATTTTGGGGGGGGAGTTATTTGTATAAGATTTTGTAACATTTCATAGAATTGAACCTCTTTGTCATCAGTGGTGGGAGCATTAACTTATTTTACAGTGATGCTTTTGGTGTCTACTTTTTTAATTCTTTTTAAATTTTTTTGGCATTTTATTTTATTTTTTCAATTACATGCATAGTTTTTAAAACTCATCCTTTTGTAAGCTTTTGAGCTCCACACTTCTCTACCACCCTCTGTTCCCTCCTCTCTCCCCCCAGCAGCAAGTAATCTGATAAAAGCTTACATATAATCTTGATTAACATATTCCCATATAGTCATTTTATGAAAGAATTAGAACTAAAGGGAATGAGAATGAAAGAAAAAACATAAGTTTTAAAAAGTGAACATGGTATGTTTTGCTCTAAATTTAAACTCCATAGTTTTTTCCTTAGATATAGACATTTTTCAACACAAATCTTTTAGAATTACTCTTGTTCACTGCACTATTGAGAGGAGCCAAGTCCACCCTAGTTGATCATCTCACGGTATTGCTGTTAATGTGTATGATGTTCTTCTGATTCTACTCACTTTACTCAGCATCAGCTCATGTAAATCTTTCCAGGCTTTTCTGAATTCTGCCTGCTAATGATTTCTTACAGAACAGTAGTACTTTATCACATTCATATACCATAATCTGTTCAGCCATTCCCCAATTGATGGACATCCCTCAATTTCCAATTCTTTGACTGTACAAAAAGAGCTGCTATAAATATTTTTTGTTCGTGTGAGTCTTTTTTATCTTTTTCATATTCTCTTTTTGATACAGATCTAGTATGGATATTGCTGGGTAAAAGGGTATGCACAGTTTTATTGCCTTTTGGACATCATAACGAATTGTTTTCCAGAATGGTTGGATCTACTTCTTTTCAATTTACTTTTATTTCTGTGACTCATCTTGTGATCACTTAGAGTGAATTATAATTTAAGGAAATTATAATTCAAGGAAATATTCAAAGCTTTTAATAATCTGGTCCCTTCTGCCTTTCCAGGTATTCTTTTTATTTATTTATTTTCATTTTTGGTTTTCACAAAGCAATGGGGTTAAGTGACTTGCCCAAGGTCACACAGCTAGGTAATTATTAAGTGTCTGAGGCTGGATTTGAACTCAGGTCCTCCTGACTCCAGGACCGGTTCTCTATCCACTGTGCCGCTTAGCTGCCCATTTCCAGGTCTTCTTAACACCTTTTTCCCCACCCCTTTCCCCCTTTACTTACCCCCCCCCACCATATTCAGTGATCAAGTGACATTGGCCTTTTTCCTGTTTCTCCTATGAGACATTCCATTTCCCCAACTGAACGCTTTCCATTGACTGCCTTTCATGCCTGAAATTCTGTGTCTATAATTTCCATGTTCCAATTTCCCTGACTTCCTTCAAGTTTCAGCTAAAAATCCAACTAAATGCTGTCCTTTCCTTTGTTGAATATCACCAATCTTCAAGCTGTCCTTTCCTTTGTTGAATATCACCAATTTTCAAAGAGAGACAAGATAGCACAGTGGACTGTGTGCTTGGACCTGGAGTCAGGAAGACTTGAATTCAAATCCAACCTCAAATACTTACCAGCTTTGTTATCCTGAGCAAGTAACTTAACTTTATTTTTCTAATTGGGAATTATCGTGTACTTATCTTCCAAAATGAAAATAAAAATAAGATAATATTTCTAAAGTACTTTATAACGTTTAAAGCTTGTATAAATTCTGGCTATGATTTTTATTGTTGCTAATATTATTATTATTAATTCTATCTCTTGTTTGTACATAGCTGTTGACAATGTGTCATTTCCAGTCTAAGAGCTCCATGAGAATATGGGCTATCTTTGGCCTTTCTTTGTATCTCTAAAACTTGACACAGTATCTGATATTTATTAGGCATTTAAGAAATACTTGTTGACTGACAGACTGGATGAAGCCCTTTTAGTTATATCAGATATTTTAAATAAATGTGTAAAAGAATATAGGAAAATCTGTTAATTTGAAAACAGAATATAAAAGAACTCTTTGTAATGGTTATCAGTAATGATGGCAAGGAATATTAATGTATCTTTCTTTGTAAACCAAAATTATATCTAGTATAGTTCTTTGAAGAACAACTAAAGAGAGTAAATATTGACATTCTTTTCTGACAATGAAATTTTATAGGACCAAAATATGAGATACATTTTGAAAAGATTTTCCCTTTTTTCCATTTTTAAAGATTTATTTATTTATTTTTGAATTTTGCAATTTTTCCCCCAATCTCACTTCTCTCTCCCCACCCCCACAGAAGGCAGTATATTAGTCTTTACATTGTTTCCATGGTATACATTGATCCAAATTGAATGTGATGAGAGAGAAATCATATACTTAAGGGAAAAAATAGTATAAGAGATAGTACAATAATATAATCAGATAACAGTTTACTTTTTTATTTTCTAGAACAAGTTGTGTATAGTCATCAGTTAATGAATATGGTTGGTGAGAATTTGACCAGTGTCAGCCTGTTTAAAGAACATTGTGAAAATCTCCTTAGTGACCTGATAAGTTTGTCAGTCAGCAGGTATACCAAGGTAATGATATATGTATTGCTTCTCTTTACAGGGACAAACTTAGTCCAGAATATTTCATTTGCCAATTTTGTAAATCCCATGATGCTTATTAAGTATCTTCTGACAGTTGAATGGAAAAAAAGTGTGTTCAGTGTGTGTGTGTGTGTGTGTGTGTGTGTGTGTGTGTGTGTGTGTTAAAGACCAAGTGTCCTAGACTCAGGCTGAGATTTAATACTACTAATTAAAAATAAAAAGATCTAATTTCCAAAAGGCAAAACAGGATGCCTGTGGTCTTGTTTATGGAGTTAACCAGACTGTTATATGAAAGGTTGAAAGATAATTTTCCATTTAGTACTTTAGAACAGTCCTTCATCAAGACAACTCTTTTCATGATTGTGAAATATTTTTCTCTTGGCAAGTAAAAGTAGTAGATTGAAAAAAAATTCCTTCTCCATCCCTTCTCTTTCTTTCCCCTTAATAGACCTTCCCTTAACTACTTCTCACTCAAGTTTCTAGATCTCTGAGTTTATAAACTACTGGCCAATAATGACCCTGAATAACAATAAAACCGACATGTTATTTAATGGAAAACCTTAAAGTATCGAAACAGCTAGGGTTTTGTGATTGTCACTAATGTTGAAATAAATGAGTATAGCCCCGTAATGATATGTTCCTACACTGCTATCTAGTGATGAGATAAGTGAGAAGCAGTTGAACAAAGGTAGCCGACTGGCTTTGAGAGCTTTGGCTTGATTTATAAAAATCCAGGGTCACAAAAAACTTCATTTTACGGTATTACAAATAAAAAAAAAATACAGTAAATCAGTAAAGTTTAATGGCATTGATTGTTTTCATATTGAAGTCAGTGGTTAAAAAGAACTGCATTCTCTTGACTTAATTTCAGGAGATGGAAAGGTCTTAGGTCTCAGATTTATAGATTTCTATCACTTAATTTCAAAGAACAGAGATGAGATCATCACAGACCCATTGAGATATTGAAGGTTGCTTAATTTTAAATCTCGACATATATTTAATCTAAGCTTTGAACAGATCAGGAATTTATTGCCCTTTTCTTACTTAGGGTTTTTTCTTTTTTATATACTTATGGTATTTTGTGTCTGTGGTTAAGCTTTTATTCAAAAGCTTATAAGCATTACCCACATGTGTTCTTTTAAAGGTAATCCACATGAATACATTCACACTTATACTTGAAATAATTCATGCTGTAATTAGAGAACAGTAATGTAAACCACACAATTAAAATACCTACTATCCATCATGTTAAAAGAATGTCTGCCTCCTATTGATTAACAGAAATACAGATTTATGAAACATTAAAAGTTTAATTATTCTTCCCATAAAAATATATATGTGTATGCACACTCTGTACTATCTTAGAGATAATTTTATATTGCAAAACTGTTGCATAATTTGGAAACCATTGTGTCTTTACAAACTTAAACATTTAATATAAAAAGTTTGTCCTTTACTGTTAGATAATGAATTATAATTCTTCCCATCTCTCCCATTCTTTTCATTAGAAGTCGTTTTTCATTCTGATAGACGGAATAAACAATATCGAGGCAGATTTGATGAAAGGTTAACAGTCATACATACTTAATCTTTTGGTTATTTAATTATTTTTGTTATGTTTTGGGGATTTCTTTTAAAAGTTATTGAATGTTACATTTTGCTCTAGACTATTCTGTAATTGGGCACAAATTTCAAAAGTTGTTAAAGGCATGTGCAGTCAGGAATTGGACTTGGAGATGGGATTTTCACACTTACTAAATGTTTATTAAATTCAGTTGATTTGATTACAAGTCCTGCCTCTTACATATAATACCTGTGATCCAGGCCAAGTCACTTAACTTCTCCATTCCTCAGGCAACTCGGGAAAACTTGTAAGTGACTGAAAAGGTGTAGAAGGAGTTTCTTCTTCCCAGAGCTATATCCATGAAACCACCCAAGCCAGTCTCTGTTCTAGTGAAGCAAATTGGGGAGTAGAAGAATATCATTTCTTTAAAAGAATTGAGAAAGAAATCCTACTTCTCTGTTAATGTTTGCTTTTTTTTGCCTATTTCCTTTCTCAGGTTAGACCCTCTGAAGCTGTAACAAGTCATCACTGTCCCTGCTTATGTGTCAAAGAATTGTGGGTGCTGCTTATTCAACTTCTTGACCATAGAAGTAAAGGGTGTCACACAGAAGTAAGCCATAGTTTGTAAAAAAAAAATTTCATTTATTTATATGAATACTTCCGTGCTGATATGATGTTTGTCGCAACAACCTTGTGAGTTATTTATTAGCCTCATTTTGTAAATGAAGAAATTGAGCTTGCAGAATTTAGATGACTTAATCAGATTATCAGAAGCAATAGTTGAACCCAGGTTTCCTGATTGTAAGTCTAATGCTGTTTTTAACTACACTATACCATTAGCCACATCATTTTAGGAAATAGAAGTAGGATTGACAGCAGCAATTGATTATTCAACATTTTACCAAGCTAGATAATTGTCTTTTAAATTCTTACTCCCACAATTTATTTGCATGTGTGACTTAGGCAAATATTTGTGATGTTCATGATACTGTAGACATATAAGCTGGGCAAAGAGAATATGTATTTATTAAGTTCCTGCTATATACCAGGCGTTTATAGTATCTCTTCTGATCCTCACAATAATGGGGGTAAAGTGTGGGGACTGAAATTATAGCAGTTTTATAATTGAGGAAAATGGGGAAGATAGAGGTTAAGTGATTTGTCCGGGGTCACACACCTAGGGAACTATAAGCATCTGAGGTCATATTTGAACTCTGATCTTACTGACTCTAGGCCCAACACTCAATCTACTGCCCCACCTGGCTGCCCCTACAGGAATAAGTCTTTGTCTCATCCTTTAGGAACTTGGGTGACATAATTCATTATCTCCTGCTTACTTTTATTTCCCATGCTGCTTTTTGCATATCAGGAAACTTTGATAATGCAGTACTTGCTTACCTCCATCCACCTAGGGAAAATTATGAGCCAAAATATAAGGCAACCTTACAAGGGAAAGAGTAACTTAGTTTAGATGAGTGTTTTCACTAATTAACAGATTTCTTTTTCTGAAAGGAAGGTTAGCAAGCTGGATAATTTCCAGGCTCCTCTTTTATTAGGCTTAGAATAAAATACAAATGCTATTAAAGCCCTTCATCAACCAACTTCAGTCTTTCTTTACTGTCTGTACACTTGTTAGCCCCAGTACAGTGTAAGCTTTCTAAGAGCAGGGATTGTTCTTCTTCCCTCCCCTCCATATTCACGGTTCCCCAAATGGTAAACACTTAATATATGCTTTTCCAATTAACTGGAATTGCATTTTCTTCATAGGATGAATTTGTTATTTTGCTTGAAGTATTCTGTATTCTTAGAACATTAGATGATCGTATGCAAGTTTAAACATATAGAAACATTTTACTTGATAAAAATGCTTTAGATAGGTATCCAGGAAACTTTAATTCACTGAATTTAGGTAGTGTTTTAATTTGTACATATCTTTGCCTAAATCCATTAGCATGCATAATCAAGAATTGACTAAATGTTTGTCCTTTGTTTTCGAAGAAGACCTCAACATCAGGAAGGTGATGTCATGACAAGCTCATGAATTGGATTTGAGTGATGGCGAGTGGGGGAGGAGGGAGAGGCTATGCTAAGTCACTAGCCTCACTTTCTCTTCCAGAGCTATTGGGTTCCAGATATGAATCAGGAGGACTGGAGATGGCCCTGGATGTGAGGCATATTTTCTGTTTTGGCTAATCACAATTTTTTATCTCAGTTTTTTAGAAAAATTGACAATTGTATTTTTGCAGAGTTGCTAGCTTTCATTTAAATTATGCAGAAATTACATATGTAAAAGAATAACCTGTATTTTAAATATTTTACTTTAGATATTAGCATAATTAATATTAACCTCTGTAATTCTTTTGTTACATGTAGACTTTTCTTCTTTGAAACATAGCATGGCATATCAGATAGGGAATTGGCCTCAGAATCAGATCCTGCTCCTGACACATACTGACTGTGATCAAAAGCAAGTTACTTAACCTCTCAGTTTGCTAAACAACTTTCTAAGATTTGAAGTTACAAATCTGTGCCAGTCTGCTTTGACTGGAGGAGTTCCTCCCATAGTTCAGTGCAGTCCAATTTATTTTATGTTAAAAGTAATAATCTGAATTACAATTTTAATAGCATATTATATGAATTGTATTTTTTAATAACACATTTTCCTTTTATTAAAACATTTTGCAGGATATTTAGGCAGCTCACCTTATGCTACTCATTCATGGTGATCATAAGCAAGGGAAGTTGAATAAAAATAGTTGCTGTAACTCCCTCTTTTTCAAAGGAAGAGGTAGAGATATTTTATTAGAAATTTTGATAGCATGTTCTTCCCTTATTTAACCATATACCTGAAAATACAGTGATGATCACTGTGATGATGGAGGATGATGAAAAATTTGTTGGAGACTGATTTGGGATAAAGAAATATAAAAACATCAGCTGCCTTTGTGTAGTCAAATCATCCACTGATTAGAACTGAGTTTAAATTTGATAACAAATGAGAAGAAAGAATAAATATAAGTTGATGATATTACATGCAGCTGCCTCTACAGGCAGTTATAATAGTTCTAACCATTTTTATTTCAAAAATAAACTGTTAATTCCAAAAAATGAGAAGTGAATAAAAGCACACAAATTGACTCCAATTATTGCTGTTTCTTAGTGAAACTTAAATATAAAAGTAATTTCCATAACTTGGAGTTATGGAAACCACCTGAGTTAATGAACACTTGATATGACAAAGAAGGCATAGCACTTGAGATACTTGACCAAATACACAAAGGTAATCTGTTCTGGAGGTAACACAATTGTAAAGGCAGTATGGGATTCATCTTCATATTTACATGTAATTCCTAAAGAATGGAAAATATCACAGAATACATTACTATCAAAAAGAAGTTGACTAAGACTCACAGAATTTTAGAATCAGAAGAGACCTCAGAGTTGTTTAGTTCATCAGCCATTACTAACTCATATGCTGCCATCTCATCTCTATTATTTATTACTGCTTGATTACCAAAAAAAGGGGGGGCATTGGACCAGATAGAGGAAAAGGCAAGAATCTTCAAAGACCAGATAGAGGAAAAGGCAAGAATCTTCAACAAAGTTTCTCCTGTGATTATGCTATTATTTAAAGTCCTTGTTACAGGCAACAACAGAGATAAATTTGTTTAGTAAACCTTTAATTATCAGGTGAAAAAGAAAACAAGAAGACTGTGATGAACCCTTGTGGAAGAGGCTCTGCAGAGTGCAAAAGGAAGAGAAATTCCTTATAGATAGTGGTTCTCTTCACATGTCCCTTTTGATTGTTTTGAGATCCTTAATACTCCAGCCTCTCCTCAGTAAAATCTATAGCCACATAAAAAAAGACTGACAAAGGAGAAAAACAATTGGATAAAGAATGCATATGAAAATAAAATAAAAGGCATATCTAAATTATCTGTTTCATCCTGGATACTGTGCTCTATCAGATTATTTGCTTACATTTGGATGATCAGTTTATGGTATTAGTACATTAATACATTTACCTTACTTGCAGGTGAATGATGAACTGGGCTCAGAATTTTATAGGAGGAATACAAAAGGCTGACCTCTACTTTTGAGAATGTATGGTACCTTTAATGATCTCATTCATCCTCAACGCTCGTATTCATCTAATGATGTTTAAATCTTGAAACTTTACAATCTCAAAAGACTCATCATTGTAGTTAACCCCCAGAGAGACAAGACAGTGGCAGTCAGTGCTACAAAATACATTACCAAAGGCACATATGACCAGAATAAGGACATGGGCTACTAACGTACTGAGTACAAGCAATATCAGATGGGCAGGTAGCCAAAGGATTGTACTGAAATTAGTGAAATTTTAAAAGGTTCAGGGCAGAAACTTTATGCAAAATTTATAGGATATGTATAAGATAATAAGGATAAATGAGTTTCAGTCTGCATCGGAATAGGTTAGTACCCAAATCTATAAGTTCATGGGTATTGATGTCAATTAATATTTTACTCTATTGCAATCTCAAGAAAAGGGACTTTTTTAAGTAAATTTTAATCTCTCATAATTCATGTTAGCATTGCGCAGTGTCATAGATAATCAGGGTATGTGATAGAGAAAGCACTGGTCTTTGAAATCAGAAGATCTGAATTCAAGTCCTGCTTCAACATTTAATAGGTATTTGACCCTGAGTAAATTTCATGCATTTTCCTTAAGCTTCAGTTTTCCTCACCTGGAGATTGTGTATAATAGCATTTGTATGAGCTGCCGTTGAGAATTTTCTTAGGAAATCTCTATAGAAATGGATAAAAAAATGAATGAATGAATAATGATTTCCAGTAATAATCTCTTTTCTTTATTCAGTGACTAATGTCATTAAATTTTAATTACACCATTCCTGGGGCAGCTAGATAGCACAGTAGGTAGAGTACCAGTCCTGAAATCAGGAAGACCTGAGTTCAAATCTGCCTCAGAAATTTACTAACTGTGTGACCCTGAGCAAGTAACTTAACCTTGATTGCCTTGCATCCAGAGTTATTTCCAATAGTTATGATTCATATCTGGCCACTGGACCCAGTTGACTTTAGAGGAGAAAAAGAGGCTAATGACTTAGCATAGCTCCCTCTCATTCAAATCCAAGTCACATGCATATCATGGCTTCACTTCCCTGGTGTCATGATCTTCTTTGAAATCAGACAAACATCACAGTGTTCCTATTTATGTTTTTACAAAGTACTTATGTTTTGAATATATGTTTTATTTAAAAATCTCAGATATTTTCAACAGATTTGGGTTCGTCAAATTAATGGGCAAGTAAACTTGTTTGCAAATAAATTTCAGCATTTGAATTAGAAAACAGATTAGATAATAATGAATATAGTGTCTTGTTTAATTTTCAAACTGCAATTGTATCTTCTTTTTTAGATTTCATTTTAACATTTAGTTTTTTATTCTCTATTTTAGATGTGAGCAAAATACAGCATGTTAGCCTATGTAATTCCTGTGCTTGCAGACTTTTCTTTTGTGGGGGCTAGAATTTACTTGCTTTTAAATAATGAAAACCTGTGATAATTTCAGGGCTTTTCAAAGCTACTGAATAATGAGTGGTTTGATTCATATTTTTATGACAACTTTATTATAAAACTCAAAATACATGATCCTAGAAGAATGTTTTAATTTAATTGCATTTGAATCACTTCTGTTTCTATAGCCCTTTTGGAGATGGATGAATAAACTACTAAAGAATCTTTTTAAGAAGCCAAATGATACAGAACGGCCTTATATTCCTGTTGTCCCCTCCAAGGATCCATTGGGCTTTAGCTGGTGGATTATTACTCATCTAGCATCATTTTACCAATTTGACCGTAATGGAGTGCCAGATGAAAAGGTAATATCTTAATTCCTCTTGCTTTTATCTTCAAATGGTGAGTTTTAACTATAAAGTGCATGTTCTCTCTTTCATTGTGATTGTGATTGAACTGTTTTACTTGTTCTTTTATGTTCATTTGTGATAATTACTTAGGACAGGACTTAGACTCCTTGAGGACAAATATTATTTCATTGTTTTATCTTTGTATATACAGTGCCTGATCCATAATATGCACTTAATAAATGCTTACTGATTGATTCTAAAGGGCAAAAATACCTTTAGATCATAAAAATTGCTCTAATTACAAATATAAATATCTCAGGAAGGGAAAGGATAATGTTTATGAATACTGCTATTGCTACTTGGTAAAATAATTGAAGCCAAGAACCTGGCTCAAGTGCTATGAAAGCCACTTTACCTACTATAAGAGAGTGAAGAACCTTGGACTGGAAGTTAAATAATTTATTAGGGACTTTTGTTCTAGACTTGCCAACTATCTGTGCCACTGTAGGAAATCAGTAATCTCTCTGGATTTTAGTCTACTAATATGCAAAATGAAGCTTTTAGAATAGGTAATCACTGAGGACTCTTCAGTCTTCCATACATACAGTTTTGGTAGTGTTAGTACTATCAATGTAACGTCTTAGTAATGTTAGATTCTAACACTACCTTGAAGGCACTGGCTTTCTCTGAACCGCAGGAGAATGGGATTGCTTTAAGAATAACTTTTGAGTGAATAAAGTGAATAAGCCATTTTGACTATTATAACTACCCAAATTAATCACAGAAGACATATGAAGGAAGACGTTATCTCCATCTAGAGAAAGAACTAATAATTAGAAATATACATAGAATGCTTTTATACATATGTATATATATATATAGCATACATATATGTATGTATGTTTATGTTTACACATATTTATGTCTAATGGTAGCCTTCTCTAGGGGAAGAAAATAAAAAGGGGAAAAAACTTTATATATTTAAAAGGAATAACAAGTTGTAAATGATCAACTTGTAGTTTTATGTGCAGTCTTTTTAAAAATTATACTGTTATAGGTATGCTTGTTTTATTCCATAAATTAAAAATAAAATAAATAAAAAGTAAAAAATAGATCTTGACACTAATATTGGTTAGAGGCCCTAATCACAGCCTTGGTCAGCACTCGTGGCTCTAAAAGGGAAAAGGAGTTCCCTGTTGACTGAGGCATGAGGTTGAGGCCCTTAGCCCTTGTTTCATATCCTGAATCACAGCTTCATGCTTCTCAGAATATTGAGGTGGTTGTCAGTATTTTAGTCCCAATCTTGGTCAGCTATTTAAGGATGTATGGGAGTGGGACAGACTTTTGTATTGAACCTCAAGGTCACCCAGTGTTCTTCCTAATTTAAGCTCCTTGGGATCACAGTTCAGCTGTTTGATTCCCATTGTTGTGAGGGTCCATGATCTAGAAGGAGGGATTCAGGGATCCCTGCAATGGAGCACATAGTTCAATGGCCTGACTGGCACACTTCAGGATGGCTGGGAGCTAGCAGTGATACTCCATGTCTTTCCCTGTCCATGGAGAAGTGCAACCTTGAGACTGCTTAGTTCCACCTCTTGGTCATTGGCTAATGGACAAAAGGAAAGTACCTGTGTCTCTCTGTCAGCCTGGTGGCCACTTAACTGTTCTGTTTGGATCCTGGCAGAAGGGATGACTTTTAAGAGTGACTGTAGGTGTGGCTAGGTGGCACAGTGGATAGAGCACCGGCCTTGGAGTGGAGTACCTGGGTTCAAATCCAGTCTCAGACACTTAATGATAATGATAATAATAATAATGATGATGATGATGATGATGATAACCACCTAGCTGTGTGGTCTTGGGCAAGCCACTTGACCTTAACCATTTGCCTGTAAAACCTTAAAAAAAAAAGTGACTGCAGTAGACTTTCTTAAAGATACTTTTCACATTTTACTATCACAGCAGACAGTGGGTAGGCTGCAGTGATTCTCAAGGTAGTCTGGATAGTAACAGTAAAATGTGTTTGAGGATAGGAAGAGGAAGAAAGGCCAGATCCCAGTAGAATTCCATGCAAGAGTTTAAGTGACTCCTGAGAGATAACGAAGGGGATCTCAGGATATCAGCCAAAAGTGGGAGACAATCAAGCATTCAGGGACTAACAGTGATTGTTCTACTAACTGGTGGTTTCTCTGTGGTTTTCGTGGTGTTTTTATGTGTGTCTCTTGTAACTCAAAGTGAGGAGGGGACATTTCCCCCAGATTATCTGAGCCACTGTAAGTTTTCTTTTTAGATGCAGGGTGCTGAAGGGCTTTCCCATTTATTGCTATGTTGGCACTGCTGGCACTGTGACAAAGCAGATAATAATATGTTTCCTTAGCAATTTAAATTTATCACAAGAGTTTCCACAAAATTTTAGTTAAGGTTTGGGAGACATTAGACATTTACCCAATTTAAGAATTAAAGGATCAAACAAAGAAACATTTTACTATGCACATTACTTTTAATATTTGATAGTTTTGAGGGTGTGTGTGTGTGTGTGTGTGTATGGGTGTGTTTTGTTTTTTTTTTAGTAATTACAAGAATTCTTTAATAGAAAAACAATAAATATATTGTAAACCTATAAATGGACTTATCTTGAGATCTCCTTAAAAATAGGAGACAGGAAATTTTTAAGTAATTGATGTCTTTTATGATTAAAATATCCTAAGAAAAATGTTTAGTGTATTGGTAAAGACCTATGATATAAAGAAGAATCTCATAAGCTAAGGTATGGATTGTGTTCTACAACCAAGTGGTACAGTGGATAGAGCACACAATTTGAAGTTAAGGTGATATGAATTCAAACCCTACCTTAGACATTCCCTAGCTGTCTGACTCTAGGCAAGTCATTTAATAGCCTCAATTTTCTCGTCTTTAAAATGGGGATAAATAATAGAACCTACCTCAAAGGATTGTTGTGGGATTGTTGATAAAGTTTTACAAACCTTCAAGCTCTGATAAATGCATTATTGTTGTTATTATTATTACATCTAGATCATTGAGATCACAGATCCATTAAAATAGATCAGTATCTAATATTGTAAATTAAATTGTTTTGCAATAAAAACATCTTAATTTAAATGAACTATTTATAGTCTTTAGTTTTGTCAGCCAGCTACATATGTGTAAAGTAAAACTTTTATCAGTGATCATCCTGCTTGTGGTTCCTCCACTTTAACTGTCTATAAATTCTGTAATGAAAACTGTTATTTTATACTCAACGCTATACAAGAAATGATAGTAGAATTAAGATTTAAACCCATTTCCTTTGACTCCAAATCTTACAGTTCTTTCTGACCATAGCTCTTCTTTTGTACATGTTCTGTGTTCTGCTTCCCATCCATTGTATGATGGGGTCATAAATGGGAGAATAGCAGCTATTGCTCTGCAAGATGGTTTCTATATGCTTATGAGCTCTTAAATAACTATAAATAGCACATTCAGTTAACTAATTATAATAGTTAGAACTTATATAGCACTTTAAAATTTGCAAATTACTTTACAAATACTATCTTATTTAGTCATTACCACAGCTCCCTTGGAGATAGTTATTATTTCTATTATATTGATGAAGAAACTGGGAGGTTTCTTTAGACAAATTAAGTGACTTGCCCAGGATCACCCAGCTACTAGTAAGTGTCTAAGACTGAATTTAAACTCTAGTTTTCATAACTCAAGACTTAGAATTCTGTCTACTATACTTGTGAACAATGTACAAAGCACTCTGATTATGATGATGATAGTAGCTAGCAATAAATACAATTTTTATGTTTGTAAAGTATTTTAAAAACATTATCTCATTTGATCCTTACATCAGTCCTGGGAGGTGTTGTTGTTGTTGTTATTTATTATTATTATTATCATCATCATCATCATCATCATCATCATCATTATTATTATTGCCAGTTTTTAGATGAGGAAATTGAGATTCAGTTTCTTTCCACAGAATGACTTTCCTAGGATGACGCAACATAGCTAGTAAATGAGTGAGACCTGATTAAACTCAGGTGTTTTTGACTCCAGGTCCAAAACTTAATCCACTATACCTAGATGTCCAAGACATAGAAGACACATCTTCCAATGGACTATTTGAAAAAATAGAAATTTTTAAGTGTCGAGGGTACCAGTTGTTTAGTTAGCAGTTAAATAATGAATAACGCCTCCAGGTGTTCAGGGTGCTGAGGGGGTGCAGTAATAGTCTCGTTTTATCATTAATACTACTATTAATATTATGATTAATTCACTTTGAATCAACAAGTTCTGGGCACTACTATTCTTTTATGGTTTAAAATTTGCTCTTTATATTATACAGGTTAACTTAGTGAGGATCCCTTTTCTTTTTTTAAAATAAGGACATTTTAGTATTTATCTAAGTATAAAGTCTCTTTCCCTCCATTTTTTCCCTAAAAATTATCAGTTTTTAAACATCTTTAATTGAAAATTTTCTACCTTTGATATATGGAAAATATTTTTCTTAATTGCAATGTTTTTTAGTTTTCAGTAGAATAATTTTCTCCTTTCCTACCTTATTTTTCTCATTAGTTTCTTCACCATGTTTCCCTTTGTATCCAGAATTCTGAATTTAATTCTAAAGATTCCCTGTTATTTATGTTCTTTGCTATCATCATAATTGTTAAAAGATAAAATATATTGTTAGTAGGTAGAATAATAATAATAATTCTACCTAATATTTATTTAGTCCTGTTAAAATTTTCCAAAATTTTTTCACATGAATTACTACTTTTCTGCTCTTAGTCTATTGATTAGAGCAGATTTTTTTTGTAGACTGAAGAGAAAAAATGAATCAGAAAATGTGAATGGCATGTTAGAAAGTGCATGGGATCTGAACTAGGAGAAATTGGGTCTGACACAAATTTCTTACAGAACTTTGGGAAAGTCATTTTTCTTAATGACCTCATTTTATTCATCTGTAAAGTGAGAGAGATTGGGTTCAATGGTCTCTTACATATTTTTCCCCAGATCTAAATCTATGATCTTCTGATTCTTTGAAAAATTAGGAGGGAGAGATACTGCTTAATGCTGTTGAATCTAAATATTAGGTTAACAGCAATAGAAGTCAGACAGAATATGACAATTTCCTCTTTTGTGTTTGGTAGAAGCAGACATATCTTAGTCCATTTTTTTCAAAGAGATTAGCTTGGGTCTTGTTGATAATTGGCTAATTTTGTTATCAGTATCTTGAAAATTCTTCAAATTATATTTTTTATGGATTTAGCACATCCAAGTATAAAAAGGAAATGATTATGCAGTAAACATCCTTTATTCTACTAAAAAGTAATCTGGCGGAAGGAGGATGATATGAAGTAATAATGGTTATTCATATATTCTTCAGGGGAAAAAAATGCCTCTAGTCTTGTTTCATCCATGGAGGTGTTTCCATTTTTTAATGTGGACTGCTTTGCCCTAGAGGTTAATGTGAAATCTTTACATTCTAAATAGGTTTTCAGCTGTGGTTAGTTATTTTTTATTTTATAAGTTCCCATAACTTGGATATTTCCTATATATGGATTTAAACCAGAAAACTAGCCAATTTCTCAGTAGAAGAATATAAGGAAACTTTGGTGTCTCATTTCTTATATTTCGGGTTTTAGATTTATTGTACATTTCTGTTTAATGCTTTTCTCTTCTCTTAACCCAGACCCAGAGCATGTTATCCTCTCAAAATCCTGCTCATCTATTTTAAAACCAAATGGAGTGTAAAGAGGAAAATTCACCACTTTTGAACATTGCAGGGGTCAGTTTTAACGCAGCTTTCTCTGTCCAGACCACAGAGAATTATTCAGGGCTAGGTGATACTCTTCTTGGAAATGTCTGAAATGACTACTGGAAAAAGGATGCAAAATGTAACCCCGAAAGGAGGGGAGAGCTGTTCTCCCATATAGACTAGAAATGGAGGGCAAGGGAGGATCTATTTTATTTTCCTGATAGAGATGCAGCTTATGCAAGATCTTAAGTGTGTTTCTCAGTTGTAGTTTTTATAGCAGTCTTGAAAGAACGAAACATAACTCCAATGAGCAGTTGCATAATAATTTTGTACTACTTGGAAGCCAGTTAGTCATAATTTTATATGTAGAATGAATACTATTGTTACGGAAAGTTGAGTTAAAACTGCCCCCAAACTCTTATCCCCTAAGAAAAGAATTTACAACAGATATTATTTCTATCCTTTATAAATACTCTGTTTTTCAATGACCTAGATCCTAGTTCCTTGGGATTAGAATGATACTTGGCTATTTTGAATATTAGCTTCTCCACATCATCTGTCTGTTTTTATGAGACAAGATGTTTGTATTACATCTGCAGAGCTCTAATTAGTGGAATAATTCAGCATGGGGTAGGCATTAGAAATTTTATCAATAAGTACTATTCAAATGGAATATAAGCATTTAACTAGGAGTCAGTTCCTGATCTACTAATTCCACTCAAATTAAGATACGAACTATGTCATCCACATTGGTGGTTACTCTGTATAATTGCTATCTTATTTTTTCCTTATAAAAAAAAGTTATTTAGCTAAAGATAAGTTAGTTAAATTTTTGTTGACTGATAGCACCTAGGACTTCAATTATTTCAAATGCAGTTAGATTTTTCAAAAATTAATATTTCTTATGTTTAACATGATTGTGCATGTATAATCCATATCACATTGCTTACTGTCTTGGGTAGAAGGAAGAAAAGGAGGGAGGGAGGGAGAAAAATTTGGAACTCAAAATTTTGCATAAATGTATATTGAAAACTATCTTTATGGAGCGGGTAGGTAGTGCAGTGGATAGAGCACTGGCCCTAGAGTACCTGAGTTCAAATCCAGCCTCAGACACTTAATAATTACCTAGCTGTGTGGCCTTGGGCAAGCCACTTAATCCCATTGCCTTGCAAAACAAAACTAAAAAAAAAAACAAACCCAAAAAAGTGATTTAGCAGTCTCTACTTTCTAAACTGTACCTGAAAACCAAGAAGTAAGCATGAATAGTAAAAGGGGGGGGGGGAAAGCCTATAAGTAGTTAAATATATTTCACAGTAGCCTTACAATGACACATATTTTACTGAGAGGAGAGTTCCCCCATTCTCTAACTCTCCCTATTTAGACACAGTTTTAATAAGCTTGACTGGCTGGTTTCTCAGTCCACAGTTGACCAGAAGCAGCAACTGAGAAGGAGATAAAGCTTTGGGAGACAGTAATAATAGCAATGAGAAGGCTTCTGTCAGTAAGAGAGGAGAAAGAAAAACTATAAAAAACATACTTGACCCCAAAAAGAACAATTCTGGTTTACCTCAATATACCTTGAGTCTTTAGCATAGTAATAGCATATCTTCACACCTTAAATCACTGAGAAACAGCTGAATTATATTTATTGTAATCTTTTAAAGAATCCAAGAAAACATTAATATTGATATATGTTTTATATTTTAGATTCTATCATAATCACATAATAATGAAATAAACATTGCTCTTAACTTGTTAACAGATTTTTATACGTAATCTGTTAGTCTATCTCAAAAGAAAATAATGGCTGAAATTATCATTAGTTCAATACCTTATTGGATTTTGGTA
Source organism: Macrotis lagotis (assembly GCF_037893015.1). Lineage (NCBI taxonomy): Eukaryota > Metazoa > Chordata > Mammalia > Peramelemorphia > Peramelidae > Macrotis > Macrotis lagotis. The sequence continues at coordinate 93,971,482 of NC_133662.1, read as the reverse complement.
TTTTAGTTAAAATAAAACAAAATTGTTCCTCACTTTCTTTGTTTTCTGCTTTAGTAAACTTCCATTCCTTTCAAGGTGAAGATGGAGGCATTAAATATGTCTATTGTCTTCATCATGAGTTGTATCTTAAGTCTCTTTCTTCCTCCTTTCATAACAGTATTCAATTATAACTAAACAATATTAAAAACCAAGTGTTATGAACTGTTAACCATCTTGAGGTATGGTATGTACCAGATTAAATAAATTCCTTTTGATTATTCCATTGCAATTTCATGTGGGTATGTTTAGAAGAGTGAATGATGTGTATCAACCATGAATTAGTTTGCTTGCTTTGACCCAAATGTGTAAAAATCCAGTTGTTTTCTGAAAATCTTTTGGGAAAACAATATTATAAGCATAATCTATACAGTGTAATTACATAGTTAGCTATGGAGAGTTTTGTACATACATTCAAATTTAACATTAACAGAGATCAAAATATTTCCTCCAAATTTTGTATTATTATAAAGATTAAATAAAATAGCAAATAAATCCTTCCTCATTGAGGGTTATGAATATTTTTAGTGTAAAGTTAGTGTAAAGACTGAAGTGGATATCAATTGAGGGTTATGAATATTTTTAGTGTAAAGTTAGTGTAAAGACTGAAGTGGATACCAATTTTTTCCCTCCAATTCAGTTACATATATATATATACATATATACCTATATATAACATAATAGGGTCATATAATCAGATACACGTTATATCAAGTTTTATGGTTTTAAAAGGCAATTTCTTTCCCTGTCCTAGTTTTAACATAAGAAATATTAATTTCTTTGATTCAAAATTTTTTTCCTCTTTCTAGAAACAAATGAATTCAAATTGGAGCTTTGTAGAAGAATTACTGAAAAAATCAACTAATGTTCAGGTGTGTATATTAAGTGGCAATAAAAAACGTTGGTTAAATTTTTGGACATCACATAGGATACCTACAGAAGAAAGCACATAATGAAACCAACCTTTCATTAGAGTAATTGAGGCATACTGATGTTCTTGGTGTTTTTGTTTGTTTGGTTTTGCCAAAGTGAAGCCAGTGCTTATGAGATTAGTAACTACCCTTTAAAGATTTTTTTTTTCTTGACACTAAGTTGTCAGATAAAGGATAAAGATAATTATCCCAGTTGGCTATTTTGACAAGATATATTCAAAATAAGGGCTAGATGCTTAGAAAAACTGTAAGCCATACATTGAATGTTTGGATATCAAGTCTAGGAGACATGATGGGCGAAGATAGTGGCATTGAAAATTCAGCTATATCCTCATCACAGCAGGAAGGTGACTTGCCTTGCTGAGCAATTTGTCTTACAGGCTTGAATCATACTCTTACTGATAAGGTTCTAGTTTCTGAGCACTCATTTCAAACCTTATCATTTTTCTTTCTGCAGAGCTGTTAATGCAGTGCTTCATGGCCCAGAGGTCAGACTTGACCTCCTTTTAAAGTGGTTTTAAATATGCTGTTCATCACATTTTTTAAACATGTTGCATTGTAGCTCTGTAAATTTGTTCTGAATTTTCATGGTATAAATTGCCTTTTGTGTGATATCTGAGAAAATTAACGAAACAAATGTTGGTTTTCATTTGGGGAAGAAATTTTTAAGCTACTAAGAAATAAGACTTTAAAAATTTCTGAGAAAAATAAAACAGGATATAGTCATTTGTAGACTGCTTCCAAACAGTACATTGCAAACCAAGTCTGTGAAACTAACTCAGTCTGATAGCTTATTTTGAGACTTTTGAGATCCCTCTTGGATTGTATATGTAAATTCTTTTCAAAATTAATGTTTTACAATGTAAAGACTAACAGACTACCTTCTGTGGGGGGTGAGGGGAGGAAAGCAAGATTAGGGGAAGAATTGTAAAATTCAAAATAAATAAACAAATTAAAAAAATGTTTTACCATATGAATGTATGTGTGTTTAGTTATAGCACTGATCTATTTAGGTGATCTTTGTAGGTGAGTTCAGAATTCTCTATTATATAGAATATCAAAGAACCCTCTTCATAGAATGAAAGTGATGTTACCTTTTTATAGTTTTCCTTGTCTTGTTACAAGATAGTTATTTTTTTTAAGTACTACCCATATTTTATTATATTTCCATTGGCCCCTGCTCTCCTTCCTTGAAAAGTTCTTTTTTTGATTGATAACATCTTGGTTTTGAATGTTTAAAATGTTCCTTCTATACTAATCTAGTTTTAAGCTTTGCGTTAAAGGTATTTGGGAATTATTGACATGTGGTCATTATGCCATTTATATAAACTGCCAAGCACATTTCCCTAATATAGGCTCAAGGGATCTTTTTTGTGGTGTTTTTATTTTAATTTTTTTTAAATGAAAAAGATTTAACTTGAAATCTAAGAAAAGTTTTTTGGTTTTTGTTTTTTTTTCTTTTCAAAAGATTAGATCTTGTTATTACTTTTTTGGGAAATATGGGAACATTAGATAAAGACTGCTTAGATTCTTTGTGTTAGTCCTTCAACTACTATGGGATGATGGATAGGTTTCTAAGTATTTCTGAAGAAATTTTGAAATAGGTAGAAAACAGATAATTCATGGTGAGGAACAAAAATCTAAATATATTATATGTGACAGCAGGAAAAACAGTATGTAGTCATCTCTGCCTTATAGCAATAGTATTATTTTTACCAAGATTGTAAATCACTTTCTATCAGTCTTTTAGTGATTTATTATTATTTTGCTTTAGAATATGGCTATCTAAGTGTTGTTCCTCTCCCCCACCCACCCCACCTGAAGGAAAAGCAATATATCGACCATGAAAAAAAGATTTTCCCCAGTTGCAATGTCTAATAATATAACAAAGCTTTTATTGACACTCCTGGATTTAACTTTTATAATACTATATTTTTTATAAGGGTGATAGTTAGAGCTGATTCTCTAGCACACTGTAATTCCTTATATATGGACATAAGGGTAAGTTAGATGTTTTGTTTTGTTTTTCTTAGGAAGCCTGTACAGAAAATATTTCTTTATGAAACTAGAGCCAGCACAAAGCAAGATTTTTTTACTTGTTCAAACTGTGTAATATCTTCCATTTCCTAATATTTAGGAAGATTAAGCCCCTCTCTCCAATATGATCTCAATTTCATCATGCCTTGCATTGTGTCAAATCATATTCCATAAGTAATATAGAACTACTTGCTGGTGTTCTTGAAACCAATTTTGTGGGTTCAGTAGGTGGTCATAAAGAATAAATAATATGTTTAGATAGAAGTATCATTTTGATTATATCTGTTTTTCTCCCCACTGAGATAAATTAAAATCTGACCGCCCTCATGTTCTGACTTGATCTCCAGCAGTGAAACAGTCCATTTATAGCCTTAAAAAAATACCCAAAATGTACAATAGTCTTAAGATAAAGTTGATGGAATCTTGAAAGCAGTATTAATTAAACAAGCAATATTTTTTAAATCATTCTTTTTCAAACTAAGACAGAGACACTAAGCCTTCCTGAGGATCACTGATATACTGGATATCATTGTACTCAGCTAGTCAAAGGATTTTTTCTTTTTAACTTTTCAAAGAAATATCTTAACAATAAACTTGTCCTGTTATATCAGCTAGCTATATTGAGAATGATGTGGACGAAAGAGAATTAATTTGTGTATGTGTTTCAATCTTAAAATAGCATTTTTTTTTACAAGAAAAAATTTTAGGTTTTCTTTTATTTATTGTTTTGATTTTTCTTTTCTTAAGTTCACTGAGTCATATAACGTATTTCATAGACAACCTGCAAGAGTTTTTCAAAAGGGATCATCTAACCATCCTCTTGCCTGATGAAAAGAATACACTGTGATAAATAAGTTTTACTCCTGTTTTTAATTTCAGGGAGGAGCGTGCTCAAACTCTTTTAGTAAAAACAATATTAGCTAATGTACACTAGTAATATGTTAAAAAAAAGGATTTGAATTCAGTTTCTCTGTTTCTAGAGAGAATATTCTTTCCATGATACCAAGCTCTGGTGATATCTTTTAAAATCTGATTATTTTCTGAGTGTAGAAGATATATTAAAAAGATAAAGCAGTAAATAGAAAGAATAATGAATTTGTAAGTAGAGGAAGTTGGTTCTGTTCCCATCCTTAGTTTTTTTAATAACCTTAGTTAAGTCACTTAACAGTTTCCCCCTCTGAAAATAAGGAGTTAAACTTAACTTGACCTGCCAGTTCTAAATCTGATTCTGAAACAGAATTATGTCCCATTGTTAACTAATGATACATTTCTGGGAACTTTTAACTTTACAATTAAATCATCAAAATTTGATACAAATAAATTCTAAAGTTTCAAGTGATCAAAGATGGATCCAGGGTCAGTTATTCAAATATAAGCCTATGCACGTAGATGGTAAACAGCATGAGGAGTTTCTTGAGAATAGAATTGTTTTTTGCCTGCTTCTCATACAGTAGTCACTTAATTAAATACTCCTTGATTGACTGGAGCTTAACAACAACTACTCTGTAAGTATTTCTATCGATTTACAGATGTGGAGACTGCAACTCTTTGAGGAAAAGAACTGTTCTGTGGTCATCCAAATAAATAGTATCAGAGACAGTATTTGAACCTGAGTATGAGAGTTGAGCCCTCTCTATACTATGTCATAATCTTGAGATTAAAGGATTAAAAGCCTTGGAGGAACAATCTGTAAAGGAGGACTAAAGAAGAGATCTCAGATCAGTTAACAATATCAAAAAGATCTGCTGCAGAGTAGATTTTAAAGAACAGTTAATTAAGCAGAAGCCCTTGTAGAAGTATGGAAACCTTGTTTAGAGTGTATAGTATGTGCATGAGAAATTTGTAGTTTAGATGTTTGTCTTTTGGCAATGCCTATATTTAAAAGTTGGTGCAAAATTTATTGTGTGATCTGTCCCAATTTTCCCAATTTACTGATATTCATGTCATGCAAAAAAAATTAAACCCCTCTTAAATTTGAAAAAGAATATGTATTGGGCTTCTTAACATGTTGGTCATTCAATTAATTGCATAAGTAGATTGATGTGTGAAGAAACTTATTTATAAATAATGTATTGGTCTTTGTCCTCTCTTTGCTTTAAGATATTTATAGTGATTTTTGATCTTGTGTTGTTTTTTCCTCAGAGAAAAATGAAGTGATTTACAATGCCTGATTTTTTACTCTCTTTTCTTATTTAAATATAGATAATCTCTTTGTTCTAAAATTTGAGTAATTATTGTCCTACAGTGGATTAAGCTAATTATTAAGTGAAATGATATAGGTAGATGCTTTGCAAACCTTAAAGAGCTATAGAAATACTTGTATTAGTTGTTATTAAGCTTAATCAAGACCTGTGGATTTGAATACATCTAGATTTTGGACATCTTCCCTTATTCTACCTTGTTTCATTTAGTCAAAAGGCATTAAGTGCTTCTATGTGTTGTGTTGCTGTTGTCTCCTGTAGATTGACTCATCTTGTTTCCTTCTCTATTATCACATATAGGCTCATTTAAAATGTTTGAATGGAAATTCTGATTATACTATAATTCTTCTATTAGTGATTAGTTAGACTTTTCTGAAACTGATATTTAGAAATCTGCTTTAGCCTCAGTGACACCTTATTGGCAGAAAATGAAATGGATATGATTAAATTTCTTTAACTCTTTTTTATATTTTCTTCAGGCATTTGTCTCTGGAGTTGCAGTGCATTATCACATGACAATGTCTTTGTGACCAGACTCCATTTCATAGCTTACCACTCCACCTTTGTGGCTTTTGTTGATGAAAAGGAGATAACCAGTAATAAGGTTTATAGAGAAAATTATTCCATGGCAACCTTTGTACTTGAAGTGACAGCATATGTTAGTATTTGAAAGCATGTCTTGCATGTAATTGAATGTTTCTGTTTTATTAGGATGGTATATTAGAAGAACAGGTGCGCATGTATCTTCACTGTTGCTTGACATTGTGTGATTTCTGGAACCCCAATATTCAGGCTGTTACAATTTTGTGGGACTACTACAGCAAGACTCTGGTGAGTAAATAGAACTAAGACTTTGGCTCTCCCAATTGAGGGTTCTGTGCATATTTTTTCTGCAGTGAATAACTGTTTTAGAATGTTAATATCTGTTAAATAGAGATTGAAGCTTCCTGTGAATAGTTTGCAGTCACAAAAACCATTTAAATTTTAATTTCAAAAGGGAAAAAAATTAATCTTTTCATCAGTGGATTCAGGTCTAACCAAAGTAGGCATGTTCTCATTATAAAATTTTTTCATATTTTATATCTATTACTAACACTTTTGAGTCTAGATAAATATAATAGATATGGGAAAATGTTTTTCTCTGAAACTTAAAACCCTAAAAAATTTATTCCATGCATTTTACTTGTTGGTGCTTTAGATGTTATATTTTACTTCTAAGTTATTTAATAAAGTATATGTGCTCATAAATCCTATGGCCCAAGATCAGAAACAGAAGGCAAGGTTATTTAGTATAGTGTATAAGAGACTGAGTTTGTCCCTCCCCCCCAGACTAAGTAAGTTTTTAACATAGTGACCTCTATTCATATTGCATTTCTTAGATATTTCATTATATTTTGTTATTGTTGAGACATGGGGAGGGAGACATTTCATTATATTTTGTTATTGTTGAGACCTTAGTGTTGTTTTTTACAGTTTGAAGTTTTCATCAGGAGATATAATATTTGTTTTTTCCCTCTAGAATAGTTCTTTTACTATTCCTTGGCTTGGTTTACAAGAATTTGCAAATATTTCTAAGTCAACCTTATCAATGCTTGAAATAGTGAAGACCTGTTGTTCTGATGAGCAGAGCCATGACCTCTATAAAACCAACAGTAGTTATAACATTTTTCTTTGTATTTTGGCAAAAGTCATAAAAAAAGCTGTGGCAACTAATGAAACTCATCCTTGGAACCAAATCAAAGGACGGTACGTATTCTTTTTCCTTCTTTAAAAAAAAAAAAGAATGACCAGGAAAATGTCTTTAAGAAAATACTGCAACTTTAGTATTTTTCAAAGTAATCTGTAATCAATAAAGATTTTTTAAATTGCCTATTATGTGTACTGTGCTCAACACTGGGGGTAAAAAACACAAAAGTGAAGCATTTCTTCCTTTTCTGGAGCTTAAAACTTATCGTAGGAGACATGAACCCATATAAGTACAAAGTAAATACAAAGTAATTTGATAGAGGAGGCAGTGGAAGCTGATAGGATCTGGATCAGGAAAGGCATCATGTGGGAGGTGGATAATATGTTTATTTATATGTTGTATACATTTTCTGATGTTTGCTAATTAAAGGTTTACTAAATTGACAAATCAAGGAACAAATTTAGCATATGTCGTCTTCAGACCCACAGGTAGGGAATTTCCCATGTTTTCTGGAGACCTTTGTTTAATTGTAATATAACTTTTAATGTAAGTAGTTGAATAAGATTTGATTATGTACACAAGTATGTTTAACCAAAAAAAAAATCCTTAAAATGTTGTAGTGCTGGGTGATTTGTTAATTCAAGGAACCCCAATATTGTTAGAGAGCAGACATAATGCATTGTTCTTTGACCTGGGCTGAACATTTCTGCAGATCAGAACAGTTAGGTTATATACCAGATTCTAGCATTAATGTTCAAATTTTGGGTCGAGATATTGACAGCTAGTTAGAATGCTCAGTCCTGGTGTTCATATTTCTCTGAGTGGTAAAAGAAACCAATCTTGCTGCTTCTTGATCCAAAGAAAAAAATAAGACATAGTGAAAAAAAAATTTGTACTTGAAGTCAGAAGATCTGGATTTAGGTCTTGGCTTTATAATTTAATAGGAATGTAGCCTTACGCAAATCACTTATCCTGATTGAACCCTAGTTTGCTCTTATGTAAAATTCAATTCATCATTTCAGTAAACAATTATTGAGTGCCTTTTGAGTGCCAGGGTTAAATTGTATACTGTGTTAAGTGCTAGAGATATAAAGAAGAAAAATAAAGATAGTCTTCTGCCCTTAATGAATTTATAATCTAATGGGGGAAGACAGTACACAAAAGTTAGCTGGAAGGCAAGGATGGGGAACCTATCAGGAGGTAACCATCCTCAAAGGCATCTTGGTCCCTGGAATTCAAACCAAGAGGAGCTGCAGATGGTGAGTAGAGATTGAGTTGTATACCAGATAAGTTAGTGTACTAAATAAACTAAAACCTTTCCTGAACCAAATGGATTGAATGGATTCAAGTGTTACTCTGACCCAAACTGACCAGTCACTTAAAGTCTCTGTTCTCCAGGTAATTTTCAGCTTTAGAAATCTCTAGATTTCTAGACCACATTTGCTGCACCTTCTCCATTTTCGAAAAAGACCACCACATTAGGGAGGTGATGGGAAGACAAGTGCATTAATTGGATGAGAGAGAGGGACTGTACTAAGTCACCAGCCTCATTTTCTCCTCCAGTCACCTGGATCCAGTGACCAGATATGAATTGGGAAGACTGGAGATGACTCTGGATGAGAGGCAATTGGGGTTAAGTGACTTGCCCAAGGTCACACAACTAGTTGGAGTCAAGTGTCTACGGCTAGATTCGAACTCCCATCCTCCTGACTCCAAGGCCAGTGCTCTATACACTGTGCCACCTAGCTGCCCCAACAGCAACAAAAACCAAAAAGTCCTAAACCTTCTGCTAGTCCCTCAAGTCCTGAAGAAAGGATTCAGCTAATCAATAAGTTAGTGTCAGCTTTTTGGATAATGGTAGTAGCTGATGTTTGCCAGAGCCATGCTAGTGAATCCATTCTGGGCATCAATGTCTGTTTTGTCCCTGGATAGTTCCTTAAGGGATCACAGACTTGGGCTGTTTGCTCATTCTCTCTCTCTCTCTCTCTCTCTCTCTCTTTTAGGTTTTTGCAGGTCAAATGGGTTAAGTGGCTTGCCCAAGGCCACACAGCTAGGTAATTATTAAGTGTCAGAGGCCGAATTTGAACTCAGGTACTTCTGACTCCAGGGCTGGTGCTCTCTCCACTGTGCCACCTAGCTGCCCCTGTTTGCTTATTCTCAAAAGTAAATGAATCACATATCATTTCTTGCTGGAATGATCTTTAGAGATTATAGAGTCTAATTATCTTAGAGAAATTGTGACCTAAATCATGCTTCCTTCTTTCTAGATAAGATGGTGAAGTCGTATTTATCTTACAGTCTGTAATTTAATAAATTTTAATCTCATAAATGTGATTTTTGCTTTTTTCTTAAAAAATGTTTGGACTTCTATGCGCAACAAAACTGTATGAAACCTCCTTAACTGTACATTATTATTGTTCAGTCGTTTAGTTATGCCTGTTTTTTTTATGGTCCTGTGGACCACTTTTAGGATGCCAATATTGTCCATGGAGTTTTCTTGGCAGAAATACTGGAGTGGTTTGCCGTTTTCTTTTCCAGTATCTATATGAATCATTCCCACCTGAAATAAAGTAGTTTACTAAGTGTATCCTTTAACTAGGATGTGAGGGTGAATTCTTTTTCAGCAGCAAACCAGACATTAATTGATTCAAGGAAAACATATATATTTCGCTATTGTAGTTGACTATTAAATGACACCTTACTGGTTTTGCTGCTATTTTTATTACCAGTCAAAAAAATGAATTTCTGTCTTACAATTATAGGTTTTATAGAAGATGGAAAGTAAGCCTTAGAGAGTAAGAAAGAGGTTAACCAAATGGGTTATAAATTATTATTATAAATTATTTTAAATTGTCTGGTTCAGATTGGAATGAACCTCATCATTTTATAATTGAGTGCATATTGGCCTTTTTTTCAATAAAAATAGAAAAAATAAGCAAATGTGATGGGACTACAGTAAAAGATAAAAAAAATATAATCTGTAGAATGCACATTTGACTCTTCTTTAGGGAAAAATCTACTAAATCCTTTCATATAGTCACAGGTGATTTACTGCATCACATATAGGCTCTATGCCAGGTTGGTAGGGTATTCTGTGACAATGTCTTCTTAAGAAGTAGTGACCCTTTTTGTTGTTACTAAGAAAAACCTAGCATGAAGAAAGATAGAAAACTTTTATTTGGAAATTCAGATCTGAATTTTTCCCTATGGATGATGACCTCCTCTGAACTTTGTATGTGGAGAAGTTGTAGAGAAATGTATTTCCATGCATAAAACAATAAATTCTATTGAAATAACTATTGTTTGTATTTTACAGAATATATTCCAAATTCCATCAAAAAAGAATGGAAGAGCTAACTGAAGTTGGTCTTCAGAATTTTTTTAAACTCTTTCTGGTGTTGGCTACTGTTGCAAAGTTGGAAGATGTGGTCAGTCGTGTTCTGGATCTTCTGAACTTCCTGAGAACTGGATCCATCACTCCTTCACAGAGGGCACTTGTTTGGAAAGGCCAGATGGCCTTTCTCTTAATGTATGTTCAGAGAAACCTAGATGTTGGTGTTTTGGCCCAAACACTTTCTGGTTCTTTTAGTGAAAAAGCAAAGGAATTCTTAGTATCTAAGAATGATTTGGGACAGAAGCATGATCTGTGGACACTTCTTACTATCTATATGGATGGTGTTCAAGAAGTGTTTGAAATGAGCCAGGACTTGAAACTTTCTGAGGAAATATTGTTGAATGATGGATTCAGTATGCTTCTTCCTGCTTGTCGAGAATCTCAGCTCAGGACTGTATTAAACTTTCTGCAAGCTGTTTTGACCAGAGTCAGGTATGTTTTTCAGTAAAATATATTGATTTCTTAACTCATTTTTTTTTCTTTTGACTAGTTTCAACTTGCCTAGATTACAAATAAGTTAAATAAATGACTTGTCCAGGGTTATACAGCTGGTAGGTATCAGAAGTAGTTCTGAATCCAGGTTTTCCCCACTCGAAGGTTGACTTTACATTCTCTGTGCTATGTTGCTACTTAGGGTTTTGTTTTTTGTTATAAAATGCCCATGAGATTTTATCTCCTATAACATAAGGTGACCAAAATAGAATATTACTCAAGGTTAATATACAATATTATCCAACATTTAATGGAGAGAATTATGTTTTTGGTTGTGTAGATTAGTTTAAAGGAAGTAATTATTCTTTAGAATCCTATTTTGCACTTAGGGAATCAGCTAAGCATTTAAGAAAAGTAATAGTAATCATATTGGATCCGCCTTGCATGTTGTAAATACTGCCATGACTACATATTTAGGAATGGATTTTGCTATCATGGGAATATTGCAAAAGGAGACAATTGATTATCATTTTCCTTTTCCACAGGAAACTAAAAAACACTTTAAAAAGCTATTCCTAAAAATTGTATGTTTTCAGAATTTGTGCTTTTTCCAAAGACTTTGCGGTTGGTAATTCTTGAATAGCTTTCTTACCAGAGTATGTCACATCTTCTAAACAAGATTAATCTTAGCACTAATACAGTCATACTAAAGGTTGAAAATAGCACTAAAATAGAAATTATTATACTTTATCTAAAATGTTAAAGGAGGATTATTTGGGGGATGAGGGAGTGATAAGAATTTAGAAATTTAGGAAAGCTTTTCCAGGAAGAAGCATGTTACCATGAAAGGGGCCTTGGTGCCTGATCCAGAGCAGCCTAGCTGTGTTGTTCTAATGAGCTACTTCATCCCTCTGAATTTTAGTTTCCTTATCTGAAAAATTAGGAGGTTGGACCTTAGGGGGCCCCTAAGATTTCTCTTAGCCCTAAAATCCTATTTATGATACTAGGAATATACTTGGTTTTTTGGTTTGCTTTTGGTTTTTGAAGACAGTGGGGTTATGTGACTTGTCCAAGGTCACAAAGTTAGGTAATTATTAAGTGTTTGAGGCTGGATTTGAACTCTCTTGACTCCATGGCCAGGGCTCTATTTACTGCACCACCTAGCTGCCCCAGGAATATATTTGTTAAAGGCAAACAAATGGGTGCCTGCTGATTGCTTGGCAACATTCTTGACCCTCAGAATACAAATAAGGAAATGACATTTTATTGGAGGATACAGCATGCATAATTATAAGTAAATATAAAATTTAAAAATGTATAATACATAAAAAAGACAAATAATGTATATATGTTAAATATTTTAAATGCAAATCTGTATTTGGTATACAGGATTTGGAAACCATCTTAAGTGTTGCATGTACCAAATAAATAAAAAAAAATAAAATTCTAGGGTGGGAGGCAGAGGTATGAAATCATGAAATATTATTAGAAGCTTCTCCTCTTTTCCCAATTCTCCAACATATTTTACTCTTTAACTTTCTGGTTTCTTCTCAAGTCAGTAGAAATAAAAAATACACTGATTGATTTTTGGCTACACCTAGTGGTACTCTTGTTTATTGTCTTCCTTTATGAATAGTCACTGAGCATTCATTAAGGTATTTAGAAAAGAACTACAAAGAACCTCTGAATTTTTCTTTTTTTAGATTTCTTTTCCTAGGAGGTATTTAAATAATAAAGTCTGAATTGTAGACAGAAACTACATGTAATAATTTTTATTTCTACCTATGTGCTTTTTTTTAAATCTTCTTCTTGCAACTTATAGATCCTTAACTTTTGTTTGTCAATTTTAATTTAGGGTCATCAGTTGTAGAAAAAGCACATCATACAAAGAAAGGGTAGAAAAAAGTAAATCAAATTTTATTTGTAATAATCTTTTTAGTTTTGATTGTTATCATTCCCCACATCTAAATTCCATTTTCGCCAATAAACTTATAGCCTCTTGTTAATTCAACTTTATGTAAAGACCTTCACTACTAAAGCTAATAGTTCTTCAGGAAGGCTGGAAAAGTATCTTGATTTGTCAATCTATTCAAGTTTATGAAGCAGTTATTGATCTGTGCTGCTGTTCTAAGTATGGATGTAGCAACTGGGGGAAGAATACTTGAAATAAATTTATACGTGTACATACAGAGTATAGAATGAATGAATGTTCTCTGCAAATCTTGACACTAAAAAGTGAGTATTCTGATATAATTTTTATTAGACATTTTTCTTTCTTTTTTTCATTGCTCCCTACTAATGGGGGGGTGAAAGACCAAGGGGTGAATGTTTTAGGGATTTTCCTTAAAAGGATCACTTGACATTGACATTTTCATTGCTAAAGTTACAAGATAATTTTAACTTCAATGGACATACATAAGAATATAAAGGGTGCCCCAAAATGCAATGACACCAGGTAGGTTTTCCCTGAATCTTATCCATTCATTTGGAATATGCAATTCTTTAGCTAGATTATTTGATCAATTTTGTTTTAAGCATTAGTGATTAAAACAAAACATTACAGTAGAAAGAATGCTGAACTTGGATTCACAAGGCTTGAGTTCAAATTTAGACTCTGCCACTTAATACCTTTATTATATACTTGAGAGGTTTCTCAAACTGGATCTTATTTTTGTTCTTGTTATCTCATTGGTAAAATGAATGTGCTGAATTGAATGATTTGTCTAACTCTAGCTCTAGAATGCTAAACCTTGCCCTCCCAGGAGTAGTACTTGACCCCTACAGTGACAGAATTTAGCTCATGACTTTGCATGGTGGCTCATACTTGTAAGTCCATGCTACTGGGGAGATTAACAGGGGGATCACTCAGGCTCAGGACTTCTGAGTGGCATGCAGGGTAAGCCTATCAGGTGTCTGCACCAAAATGGGAAAGCCCTGACTAACTGATAGACTTCTATCCTGGTTGAGATTGGGACACTCAGTCTCAAAAAGGAGGTAAAAAAGGAAAGTTATCCTCAGAAGGGAACCTGGAGGCAGAAGGCTGATTCTTTACTGTATTGATAAAAAAAAATAATACTTCTAATACTTGTTCTACTTGAGATTAATGTTTAATTTCTTTGGCCTTGAACTCTGGGTTCTTACTGAAAACTTTGATCATCTAACATTCTAGTTATTTTCCTTTTAAGTGTCCTTTATTATTGCTGTATTCAAGTTAAATACATTTTTGGTAGTTTTTAAAATTTAAAGCAACTACATTTTTTTTTAAACTGTATTCAGATCTGGACCTAGTTTCTTTGGATTTTGGTCTAAGCGGAGAAGATTGGCTTACATAGATTGATGATATTTATTCCTGACTGCATCCCTGACTAGGGAAAAGGATGAAATACATTACTATAGCAATCTCTCCTGTTTTAAAATCCAGGTGGGAATAAGGTAGCAGTCCTTGCATAAATGTGTTTCCCCCCCCCCTTTTTTTTTCTGTGTACTGTGCTGGGTAATAGTTTTATAACTGTATGACAGAGAATTTACAGGTAGGAAGAAAGTGAGATCACTGATTAAAGGGAGAAGCAGCTCCCCCTAGGCTGTTAAGAAATAATAACTTCATATGCCACTTTCTGCTAACCCAAGATGATGGCTCACAGGAGCATTCTTTATTGCTGATTAAGTAGCATTATGAAAATACTGACTTGGTTATGTTAACTAAATGCCTCAGTATTTAAAGCTTAGAATGTCAAATAGTTTTAGCAATCCTCTTTAACATATCACATTACCTTTCTGGAATCACATTTCTGGTTTTCCATTGCTTTTATTTGAGGTTATTGTAGAAATGGCAATCTTTCATTTAAGGAGTTAGGTGCAGCCAAAAGCTGTTCTTTAATTATAGCCATTCACGCTGCTATAGTTAAGGGTCTGTCAGCATTTCCATTATAGGCCCTTATTTTCAGAGTTTTATAATACAGCTATGAAAATTAGCTCTGGGCTAAAACTTGCCATACAGGGTCTCATGAGATCACTTTTTTCTTTTTTACTGAAGGAAGGGTGAGTAGTTTGAAATGCCTTTTGGCATCTGAAAATATCATTTGGATTTTAAAAAATCATAATAAAACAAAACAATAAACTCCCAAGCTCTGTACCTGTTTATTCACCCACTTAAAGGAGCCTGTGGACTTGTGAATTTACCACTAAATGATCAACTAACAGCCTATTAACCTCCCAATAAAACATCATTTGGGAGGTTTCATTTATTTATATTTTAGAAAGACATTTTAAGGTAGTTGCAAACTGACCTTAGTTTAACTTTGTTTGACACTTCAAGAAGAAAATTCCTTTAAATATTATATTTTTACTAATTGTTCTCTAGAGACTTTGACTTTAAAGCAAAATTTTTCATTTTATTTAGTCCAGTCAAAATAGAAAACACATAATCCCAGTGTTATATCCTTTTTTTATATGGAATGTTAGACATTTTGAAAATCAGGATTCATGTTTTAGGTGAAAGTTGAACCTAGATGATCCTTAAGTTCCTTTCCAGCCCTACAAGATTCTGCGTTTCCACACCCCTTTCTCCTCCTTCTTTATCCTCCCTCTTTATCAGGATTAGTAGTTGTTCCTTTTTTTATTTTTGTCTTTTAGAATGAATCCTATTTTTTAACTTTTTTCCTTGTTTATTTGAGAAGTAATCCTTTATTAGAAGGAAATCATATTGTAATATCAAAATTTTCTCTTTACATTACTGTTTCATATTTTAAGTTTTATTCATGTAAGCAAAAGAAGATAAGTAAATGAAACATAAAATGGAAAGAGTATAGTACTACTTTTTCTTTCTGGTCATCTAGGTTCAAATTCTGGGAGTCAGATTTGACTCTTGCTCTCTGATTTCTCCAAAGTCAATCAGTTGCCAAGTCCTATTTCTATAACATGCATCTCTTCTTTTTTCCCCTCATGTGACAACCACCTTAGACCTTCATTGATGCTTTTCTGGACTATTTAATTTTTAATTCATCTCCTTTTAATATTGTCCTTTTTCTAGTCTATCCTTGGGGCAGCTCAGTGGCACAGTGCCACACCTGGAGTCAGGAATACTCATCCCTCTAAGTTCAAATCTGATCTCAGACACTTAATAAACTGTATGATTCTGGTAAAGTCACTTAACCCTGTTTGCCTCAATTTCTTCATTTTTGTGTGTGTGTGATTGTTTATTATTTGTCCTCGGGGCAGCTAGGTGGCGTAGTGGATAAAGCACTGGCCCTGGAGTCAGGATTACCTGTGTTCAAATCTGGTCTCAGACACTTAATAATTACCTAGCTGTGTGGCCTTGGGCAAGCCACTTAACCCCATTTGCCTTACAAAAAAAAAAAAAAATTGTCCTCTAAGTGAGTTGGAGAAGGAAATGGTAAGCTGCCCCAGTATTTTTGTCAAGTAAACCCTAAATGGGGTTATGAAAAGGACACAACTGAAAAACTACTGAACAAAGTCTATCCTTTACATTTATTGTGTCTAAGAAAAAAATTAACCTAAAAAAAACTTAAAGAAACAAAGTTAAACTAAGAAATAATAATATTTAAGAAAGAATTTCTGTCGTTCTGTCTTTTTTGGCTACTTTTACTGCTTTGTTTCTTCAGTTTTTTTTTTTTCTTGAAAATCTATTCTATCTCTTCCCCTCACTGCCTTTACTTGCTCACTGGACAATTCTCACCTATGCCTAAGCAGAACAAACCAACAAGATGGAAGTTGCCTACACTTTTACATCTACTTTTAAGATACCATCCCTAGTAACACATAAATACTGCCAAAATCAGAAACTGTTTGGTAAATGGAAAGCAGCAGCAACTTAGTTATCCAAACATAATCAGTTATTATCATAATAACAGAAACCACTGTGTTTATCTCTGAAACCTAAATTTTAGCCCTTTCTGTTGGAAATTTTTCTAGAAAATTGTAATGCACACCTCTTTTCCTAATAATAGGATACTAATAATAATTTTTTCTTGGTGACTCAGGACCATCCCTGTGAAGTCAAGTTCAGCAGACTGTTATTGAGAACTTATTATGAGTATACAAAGTATTTTGCTAGATACTGAAGAAAATGCAGAACCCCTAAATCTTTTCAAATTAATCTTTTCTGCTCATTTACCACTTCTTTCTTTGATTTTCTCTAGTAGTTAGTCTTTCCTTTCCTTTTCCTGAAAGTGTGATTTTTTTTTTTTTTTACAAAAGAACAGATTTTGAGCTGGGAGGGATCTCATGTTTTTCAGCCCTCATTTTACAGGTGAGAATACTAAAGCCTAGGCTGGCTAAATGACTTCCCAACTGTACCAGACTGCTAGGATTGTGTTTTGTCTAAAGCACTAGAGTATAAACTTCCGGAGTGCCAGGATTGTTTCATTTTTGGTCTTTTTTTAATCAGCACCTGCTATTGTATATTTAACATATTAGTCTTCTTTTTTTAGTTTTTGCAAGGCAATGGGGTTAAGTGGCTTACTCAAGGCCACACAGCTAGGTAATTATTAAGTGTCTGAGGCTGGATTTGAACTCAGGTCCTCCTGACTCCAGGGCCGGTGCTCTATCTACTATGCCACCTAGATGCCCCAACATATTAGTCTTCTAAAAGATATTTGTTGATATGAATGGAAAGATAAGAATTAGTAAGGTACTTCAAAACATTACTTAATATACTATTCTTTAATAGAATGATAATCTAAGGAGATATTTAAGAAGTAAGACTTCATATGATCAATTATAATCTATCTACTCTCTTTAACAATATGTTCTTGAGAATGCTTGAAAAATTAATACAACCTACTTTCTCACTAAGCTCTCCTCATTTGGTATTTCTTTAGTGTTCACTGATATGTATAACTGTTCACTATTGCCACACTACCTGGGATCCTCCTTGACACCTAGTCTTCCTTTCCACCTTTCTTGTCAGCTGTTTCTATTGTTCTTGTCTCTTTGGCAGGAATAGGAGAGGTTATGATTAGGCAATTCTGAAAATTGCCAAGGCAAATTAGGTACCTTCAACACAATATTTGGTTAGGTAAAGAAAGGAGAAACTGCTTCCATACCTTCTTTCAATGGGTAAAGGACATTGATAGTGGCTACTGTTTTTATGATATCTGATTCTGGTAAAATTTTTGCTTTTCAGTTTGTAGCTATTTCCAAATATGTCATCGTATTTCTGAATGCCAAGAGAATCTAAACTGGAAAGGAGAATAAGGGATAGAGAAAACTCAGGAAAAAAAATTTAAATAGAAACTTCCTTTAGAGAAATATCTTTGTACTGAAACTTTTATTCTCTAAATATTGGTCACCTGAATTGTTTAGGGAATAGAAGTTGTTCTTCATCAGGAATATAGAATATAGAAAATAGTGATACATGAAAAGATATTGGGGGCAAGGTAAAAGCTACTTTTCTCAATCCCATTTAAGTCACTGTGGTTCCTTGTTTGAACCCCATGGCTCCCTGTAGGTATTTAGACCATCCTG
The DNA here is from genome assembly GCF_037893015.1 of Macrotis lagotis. Classification (NCBI taxonomy): domain Eukaryota; kingdom Metazoa; phylum Chordata; class Mammalia; order Peramelemorphia; family Peramelidae; genus Macrotis; species Macrotis lagotis. Next base: position 93,953,278 of record NC_133662.1, on the reverse strand, counting down.
ATCTTCTAAGCTTGAGATGAGATTTAACAGTAACTTTATCAGAAGAAATGAGTACTGTCCTATTCCATCTCACCACATGGTGCTATGTTTCTCAAGATAAAGGAAACAGTTTTGTGTTGTCATAATAAATATGTGGTAGGTTGATAAATCCCTTTTGTAAAAGGTTTACTAAACTTACTTTTTGTCTAACTACTGACTGAATAAAAATGGCTGTATTACAAGGACCATAATAGGGCAAGCCTCATTTAAGATAACTCTTTAAAAAATGTTATATATTCAACCAGTTACTAACATTTATTAAGCCTTTAATACATTCCAGTTACTGTACTAAGAGCAGAGGCTACAAAAAAAATACAGAAGATAATCCCTTCTTTCAAGGACAATCTGGTGAAATGTATTCCAGAATGAGGGAACCCTGGGCATATCACTTTACCTCTCCAAACTCATGGAGGGGGGGGCATTCCAGAGCTAAGAAAATTTTAGAAAATAGAACTAGTTATTCACTTGTTAAAAGTAGATGGCCTTCTAGCACCTTGAACAGCTCCTGCGTGTGCTTTGTAGGAGGATGTGGACAAAAATGCTGCATTGGATTATGAGGTTTGCAATGGTTATAATCTACCTTCTGGGTTTTTAAAGTGTAGTCTTCTGGTAGTCCCTTATACTGTTTCAGGGAATGCTTTAATTTTGATTATTTCAAAATAAAACCAAGATGTTATCTACCTATTAAAACAGTTTCCTGCAAAGCTAAATTTCCCCCCCTTATACTTCAAATTAGAATATTGCAATAAATTGAATTCAGGAAAAACTGAGAACCTAGCTGTTGTCTTTTACACCAGACATTAGAGTGTTTTTTAAAATGTAAAACAATTCTAGCCTTTTCAATAATTTTTATTGCTTTGGAAACAAAAAATTTCATTTAGTAAATTTAATAATAATTAATAATTCATCTGATTGATTGATTGATTGATTGTAATAGAAGATAACTAAGTTCTTGGTTTTTCTTGAATTTAATTTATTGTGTTATACTATTTTTGGCTGAAATATATGAAAAAAATCTAGTTTCATCGGGAAGTGTTTTAATAAGTAAATAACCTCACCATTTTATTAACATGTAATGGATTAATATTTTAAAATAAGTAACTATTTTTAAAATTTATCTGCCTTAATTTCTAATGTAGTAAATATCTATAGCTGTAACCTATATAAATAGAAGCTCTTTGGAGTCCTCAATTTTTAAGATTGTAAAGAGATCTTAAAATCTGAAAGCTTGAGAATTACTGATCTCCACTAGTGAAGAGATACCTGCAATAAATAGGTGAACTTTTTAAGATTTTGCTGATTTGACTTATTGTTACACTATCTCTATAGATTGAGGTGAGGCAGTTCTAATAACAATTTCACTTGAACTTTTGGCCAAAATAATTAGTGCAGTTTGGCCATGACTTAAGCATTGTTAGAAGCAGAGAACTGGAAACTTTGGTGGTTCCAGTGACCATTTGCAGTAGATGGCCTAGCAACAGGGTTTTAACACTAGTTGGGATAGTATATTTGTCCATAGTCTGAAACTTTAGAAAATTATCCTTAGGCATTTCTGGAAGGGTACGTGTGTTTATTCCCAGGTGAGAAGAACAGTTGGTGTTACCTTCTTTTTAAACCAGTTTATATTTTCCAGAGAAGCTACAATTGCCTCAAGTTATGACAGGTCAAAATGTTAGACTGGAGCAAATGGTCAGAAAGTTTATTATTGTGTGAATAGTATAGGCTAGTGTTGGATACATATATCTGTTCTCTGATGACTAGTCCAAGTAGGTTTAGAGAGACTTATCAGTAGGCTAGATTGTAAAGTGATAAATTTTTCTTTCATGGTAGGGTATATAGAATCTGTGTCATGCAAAGAGTGACTACTCTTTTAAAAATATCAGTTTCTCTTCAGAACTGAAGCACTACTTAAGTAATTTATGCTTTTTATTCCTGGGAATTTTTTTCTCCTTCTGAATCTTTGCTCCAAAGAATAATGTGTTGGTTTTGCTTTTTTACATTATCACCTCTTACTGCTCCTTTCCTTTTTCTTATCCTTCTAAAAAGAAAAAAAAAACTTTCCTCTAATAGAGAAAAACAGTTAAAACAAATGGACATACTTGCCTGTGTCTAGCACTGAATGTAAAATTCCACATACATACTCTTTCTCCCAGGGGTTAAAGTGACTAGAGCACTGAACTTGGAATCAGAAGACCTGGGATCATAGTCTGTCTCAGACTCTTCATAACTTTGTGACCCTGGGCAAGTCACTTAACCCCTCTAGGGATTAGTGTTCTCATCATTAGGGTATTGGACTCTGTATAACTAATCCTATGATCTTTCTTTTAAGAAGAGGGAAGTATGTTTCATTATCTGTCCCTAGAATCAAAAATAGCTCATTAAGATTACTTGATTTTGGTTGCATGCTTGTGTTATTTTCTTTTTCTTTATTGTGATCATTGTTTATATTATTTCATGGTTGTGCTTTCCTTACTGTGCATCAGATCATAAAAGTTTTTCTAAGTTTTTCTGTATTTTTCATAGCTCTCACTTGTTAGGATACAATGACTTTCCTTTATATTTACTTAAAATAGTTTTTCCAGTCTTTTAGCTAGTTAATGAGCACTATGTTTCTAGTTTTTTTTTGTGGCTATTGCTGCTCCCCTCAAACCAAATGCTATGAATATTTGAGAATATAAAGGAAATTTCCTTCCATCTTTGACTTCTATATCTACCAATTAGTGATATCACTGGGTCAGAGGGTATGAACAACAGTCATTTTTTTAGCCTAGCTTCAAGTTATTTTCCAGAGCTGTTTTTTGAATCAATTCACAAATCATCCAACTATGTATTAGCCTGCCTCTCTCCTCCTCTCATTTTGAAATTGACTTTTTTTAATTTTTGTCAGTTTTGCCAGTTTTCTGAGTATAAGGTGAAACCTGAAAAATTGTTTTAATTTTCATTTCTTTTATGATTAGGATTCTGAAACATTTTCCCCCAAATGATTATTGATCATTTGCATTTTTCTTTTGAAAATGGTTATGGTTTGATCATTTATCTTTGGAAATGAAACTTGACCTCATATATTTGTGTCAATTCCCCATGTATCTTGGATACCTGTCTTTTATTAGAGATATTTAATACAGACTTTTTTCTTCCAGTTGATAGTTTTTATCTTATTCAAACTAAATTGATTTAATTTCTATAGCTTTATCTTGTTTAATCAAAACTTGCTAATTTATCTCATCACATTATCCAATTTCTGCTTAAGAAGTTTCTCTCTAATCATTGTCAAAAGTATCTTTTTCCATTCTCTAATTTTTTTTATGATTTTAAAAATATTTAGATTACCCATTTGGTGCTTATTAGAGAATATGATATTTAAGATGTTGGTCTAAATCTATTTTTTGCAAAACTTTCCAGTTGTTTTTTTGTTTTGTTTTGTTTTTAGGTTTTTGCAAGGCAAATGGGGGTTAAGTGGCTTGCCCAAGGCCACACAGCTAGGTAATTATTAAGTGTCTGAGACCAGATTTGAACCCAGTTACTCCTGACTCCAAAGCCAGTGCTTTAGCCACTACTCCACCTAGCTGCCCCTACTTTCCAGTTTTCTTAATGGATATTATCCAATTTAGAAGTACTAAGATTTCTTTCCCCATTTGTTTGTATACTTGGGTCTACTGATCACTGGGCTACTGTTTATCATTATTTATATAATTCTTTTAACTGATTTTTTCACCAATTCCAAGTAATTTTGATGATAATTGTTAACTGATTTGGTTTGAGCAATTTGATTTGGTTTGAGTGCTGACCCTCTTTGTGAACATAGGTCTTATGCAGTTATTTAGGGCTTTTTGTGTTTCTTTCAAAACTGTTTCATAGTTGTATATATGTTTATGTATGCATGTGTTTACAGACACACAAAGTAACATTTAGATATTGATGCATTTTTCAGTTTTCATTGAAATTTCTTTTTCCAACTCTTCCTGGATCTTGTTCTTAATCTATAGAAAGTTTACCTTTAATTTTAGGTTCTCTCATGGTCTTAAAAATTGTTCTTTTTTGTTATTCAAAAATGACAGGCATCAACAAACATTAAGATTTCATTGTACAAATAACAAAAGGAAGTTTGAATATAAAATATAACTTACATTTAGCTTATATTTTTATAGTATATGTAAATTTAAAACTTCAACTGACATTTTCTCTTTCATAAGAAACTAATTGACAACTTGAGTTACAGCTCATAAGTCTAAATTTTCCATATTATTTTACTTTTCTTAATTATTACCCACTTTATTATTGAGTGATTATGACTCAGAAAATATTGGCTTTTAGAGCTTGTCATTTGTAAGGTAGATATGTATAAAAGTATAATAACACCTTATGTTACAATGACTATAGGCTTCCAAAGATTTCAGGCTGTAAGAGTCCTAAGAGATCAGCTAGTGTAAACCTTTAGGTTTTTGCTTTTGTACCTATGAAATACTCTCATCTTCTTCCTTCAGACCTTATCTTTCTTAGACATTATCTCACTTGCCACCTTTTCTGCATAGCCTTCCCTCATCCCCAGTTTTTAATGGTTGAAATTCTTTACATTTGTATGTAGGTATTATGTCCTTCTAGTTGAATGCAAGCTTGAGGGTGGAGACTTTTATTGGCTTTTTTTGTTTTTCACCATCATAGTAATTAGTAGGTAAGTAATGTCGGTTATTACTTAGAGTAAGGAATCTGAAGCCCACATATTACATAAACCCAGAATCATCTAAGTAAATCTCAGCCCATGTCTTCTGATTCCAAATCCTGTACTGCTTTCACTATAGCATATTCTTTATTAAAATTTTACAAAGCCTAGAATTTTATTTTTGCTCATTATGTTACTGTAAATTGACTTTTTGTCATATTTGGTAGAAATTGACTTGTGAAAAAAAATCTTTGTTTTGAGTTTTAGTTTCAAATAATTGAATATTAGATAATAATGATATTTTTCATTAGTGTTGTTTTGGGGTTTTTTTAATTTGCATTTTTGAATTTGTCCTTCCATATAGTAAGTCTGTAAAAGTGGGCCTTTGGAGTGATAATTCCAACTGCTATTCTTCGTGTTTGTTTTATATAACTGAAAACGAAATGTCTTTTGTTTTCCTTTTAGTTGTTTCATAGGCATTATTGAAAATGTTGTTTATTGTATCATTTTGTTAAATAACTATATTCATATTACAGATCAGACATCTGAATTTAAACATTTCATTTTGTAAATTCCATTCTGGAGAATTATATATTTTAAGACCATGAAGAGAACTGAATGCTTTAAAAGGAACTTTGCAGTAAATTATTCTGTAAAGCAAAGAAGAATCTTCTGATTTATTTTTAAATCAGGATTTTAAGTTATAGTTTACATTGAGTGTGCTTGAACATTTATTAAACAATTATTATTATATGCTTAATAAGTGGGGGGAGCCCTGAGATTCCAAAAAAATAGGATACAATTTTAAAATAAGAGTAATAAAATAACAACATATAACCAATTTCATTGGTGATAAAAATGGCATTTACTTTTAAAATTAGCTTTTTTTAAATTTTTCTCATTTTATTTCTCCATGTATTATGGGGGTAAGATTAAGGGGAGCAGGGAGTAAATTAATCTCCTATGTGAATTGAGCAGCTACTGATTATGAACCTAACATTATTTTTTTTTAAAATGTTTTTTGAAGACCATCAGTGCACATTTTTATTTCACTGAAGCAATTTACTTTTGGAACCATATTTCCCAAAAGGAACTTTTTCTCACCTTCTCCTTCTGCCTTGTGGAGAAGACTCAGTAATTGCTTTCATTCTGCTCTTATTTATTTATTTGAACAAAATTGAGAACATATACGAAATGAAACTAGCATTTGAAACTCTTAATTTCAATTGTTTCTTCTTTACCTTACAAGATATATATATTTTTCTCTCTTTAGGATATCTCTTGTCAGATTTAAGGCTTATTTAAAATGAAAAGAAAGCTGGAGCAATTTTCTTTATTCCATTTCAGTCTCCTAAGGCCTATTTCCCCCTGGTGAGCTCATAGCAACAGGGGGGTTTAAGGGAATTCAGCTTTCTGCAAATTAATGTCTCACATCATGAAAATTCAGGACTTTTTTTTTTATATCTTGAAAAGTAATACAGTGAGTGCGAGTATTATTTCTTGCCAGCGGGTGGAAGATGAATGATTTTGTCACAGTTTTACTGCTTGATGAGCAGTGTCCTGAGGGTCAGGCTTAAGTCTGTGTCACTATGCTGCTCATTACTCTTGAGCTAAATAAGGGCTGATTGGATCTAAATTGCCTAGCACATGGGCCACAGATGAGCTCAGTGAGCAGGGGCTGACCTGCTATTCAGTCTGGGAGTCACCCCGGTGTGCCAATGCTGCATTAGAACACCGTGGGAGAATGAGAGGCTACCGACGGCTGCCAGCAAAAGAAATCGAAATGTAAAAACTCTTTGATGCTGGGATGTTCGAATTTGAAATGTAGGAAGTGACAGGTTGATGGTACTTATCAGCTTTGGCTGGATTAGAGAACAATGTCATCTTGCTTATATAATGACAGAAGAATGAAGCTAGCTGCTAACTACTGTGCACTGTAGAGATGCTGTTGCTGCTGCTACTCCTACCACTACTGTCGCTGCTGCCTCCTATAGGCAGTTTTTCTTGGAAAATAGCTAAAGGAATTGAAGAAAAAAGTATCCCCTTTACCATGATGGGCCTAGGCAAACAGCTCTTCATTAAAGATCTCTGTAGCTTTTTCAAGCCCTGGCCTTTTGTAACTCTAGATTCATCTAGGTCAGGGGGTCTTCACAGGAAAGTCTGTGAACTTTAATTGGTAGAGGTGATTAAAAATAACCTGTCTTTATTTTCACCAATATTGGTTTCCTTAGTAATTCTATATATTTTATGTATTTAAGAAAACATTTTTCTGAGAAGGGGAATATAGATTTCACCAGATGACTTTAGGAGTCCATGTAAACAGGTTAATGTCCCCTGACCTAGGTGAATTGAGGTTAAATGGTCTTGATGCTTAGATGCTGTTTAACAGGGATATTAATATATTTGAGTTTAGTGAACTTAATAAATATCAGCATCAGCATGGCAAAACCCTCCATTAATCTTGGAAAAGATGTGACTCTAAATATTAGTCCATGTTTCCAGTAAAATTCCATCTTCCCATTGTCTGTTGAGTTGAAATAATAACATGGAGATTGCAGGGCAGGGGAGAGACCACTTGCTTTGGAGTTAAAAAGACCTTGATTTAAGACTCTGATCTTTTTCTTTTCTGGCCTTGGATAAGTTCTTTAACCTTTCTGTGCTGCATTATCCTTATCTATGAAACAAAGTGCTAGCTTAGAAGATTTCCAAAGTTCCTTGATAATAAATAATACTTTAGGATAACAAAATACTCTCATCTGTAATATTTAATTTGTTTCTTATGATAGCCTTGTGAAATATTTAATGCAAGAATCATTATCCAGGGGCGGCTAGGTGGAGTAGTGGATAAAGCACTGGCCTTGGAGTCAGGAGTACCTGGGTTCCAATCTCAGACACTTAATAATTACCTAGCTGTGTGGCCTTGGGCAAGCCACTTAACCCCATTTGCCTTGCAAAAACCTAAAAAAAAAAATCATTATCCTGATTTTACTGTGGAGGATGCTGAGAAGTTACAGTGACCTTTGTAAAGTCATAGAGAAAAGTGTTGGAGCTTGGGATTGAACCTGAATTTTATGATTCCAAGGCCAATGGTTTTTCCATAGTGTACTATGTTGATCTCTTTTTAAAAACGGGCATAGAAAGTAGTTCAGCTTCTATCATTCAGGATTTCTAGCTTAATAATTTTAAGATGTGCATTCTTATTTGAGATATCATGTTTTAATATCTAGAGTACTAGACCTGAAGTCAGAAAGTTCCAGGTTTAAATCTTCTCCCTGGCATTCACTAAGTATGTAGAAATGGACAAATGACTTGATTTTTTTTGAGTCAGAAAATGCTCAAATAATGCTCCTATATATAAATGAATGAAGTTATTTCACAATGGGATATCTTTTATATATGAAAACACTTGTCTTTTCACTTATTGCTCAATTTTAAATTGACTGATACAGTGACCTTCTATGATCTTACCAGCCATCTGTGTTGGACCTCAAGAGGTCCACCTATCTTCCTGGAAAAGAAATAAATGCCTGAATAATGCTACTGTGATACAGTTGGATGGAAAATCCAATAAGCTCATCTGTCAGTACTTTTAAGATTAAGGCTTACAATGCAGATGGGTAGGGAGCTGGACCCAGAATTGAGCAGAAAGAGGAGTAGGGGCTTGATTACCTTTTGGAAATAGCCAGCTTCTTTTGTTGAACCTAACTTCCTTATGAAATAAAGGCTCATATTTAAATAATGTGCTTCAAGTGATGGTATGTGACCACAAATCAATATATGTCCTAGTATCTGAAAAATTGAAGTTGAGGATCAATCAAAGGGGAAAGGTGCAGAGTGGATGTGAAGAGGATGCTTTTTATTATAAGCAGGAATTAGAAAGGAGAGTTGGAATAAAGGATGTCATCAAAGGAAAGGACTCTAATGAGGGAAAAAAAGAGGAGCTACTCTGATAGTGAGAGCAAGGATTATGGATAGACAATACATGTGCTATATCAGTGTGATATATATCAATGACAACAAGAAAAGATACAGAAAGACACAGGAAAGAGTTAAACAGTAAAGACAGGCTTAGATGGGTTGTGATTCATGTAGTTGGAGGGCATACCCGCAATGGTGACATAGAGAAACAAAATGACTGCAACTATGCCCTAGTTGTAAAGTGATACAAGTAGGGATGACTTTTTTTTTTAGTTTTTTTCCAAGGCAAATGGGGTTAAGTGGCTTGCCCAAGGCCACACAGCTAGGTAATTATTAAGTGTCTGAGGCCAGATTTGAACTCAGGTCCTCCTGACTCCAGGGCTGGTGCTCTATCCACTGTGCCAACTAGCTGCCCCTAGGGATAACTTCTTAAGCAGTATTTGGATAATTTGTCCCCCATGGAAGGTCTAGTAACTTTAATGACTGAAGGATATCACAGTAGGATAGTCTTAGGTCTCTTTATTATTTAGCTCGTCATTTACTTAAGTTATTATTTACATAAGTGTAATTTGATGTATCATTAGTTGGCAGAAGAAATTCCATTTCTCAGAATGTTACAAAATTTGCCAATTATCTTCCTGTAGCAGCAATGATTCCTTTGCAGATAGAGGGTGCACTCTGTCCTGGTATATAAAGGTTTGACTGGAATATATTTGAATTTATTTTTTTAGGTAACTAAGAATTTTTTTTTAAATGAAAGATATAAAACTCCTAATCTGAGAATATATAGATCCCACAGAAAGAAGCACATTAGCAGTTTTAGAGAATTCATTCATTCATCAGACATTTATTAAGCTCACATCCTGTGTAAATCCTTGTAAAGAGTTATCTATCTATCTATCTATCTATCTATATATATATATATATATATGTATATATGTATGCATAGTCAGCAAGACGCCCTAAGGGACATATGCCAGGCAAATCAGAACCTCCACTACTCTCTCAACTACCACCTCCTTTTACATACTAATGGAAGTAGCCTAGGAATTTGAACTCAAGAGCATTGTGAATATCAGTGCTTCCCCCACCAACATCCTCTTGCCGGTCTTCTTGCCCAGGCCATGCAGCTGTTATTGAGGGGATCATCCACTTTGGCAAAAAGGACCCACCTTTCTCACCACCACCAACTGCTGACCAACTGCTGCTGCTGGAGAAAATAAGCCTAAGAGCTCTAGGAGTAACATTGACTCTTCATATATCTGCTTCTGTATATCCTAGCACCCATAGTCATTATTCTGGGAAGAAATATTTGTGGAGAACTGCTAAGAAACTGTTTCTGCTACAGCCATAGACACTGAAGACTCAGAAAAGGAAATTCTTTCTCTCCAAGTCCTTGACACTATCAAATAAAATGGTTCAAAAATCAGAGAATGATGTGATTTTTGTCAGTGGAAATAATCTAAAGAAGATACATTAGCCATTGGTTTTGTTGCTCTACCTTAAGGACCATGGGGCATGGTTATCTGACTTGCAACGGAAACCATCTATCTCTTATTTGTTGCCCCTGCCATCACAACATGATCTCCATGAAAACAAGGAATGGCTTTTTAAAATTTGTATCTCCAGCACTTCACACAGCTTTATACATAAAAACTCTAAATAAATGCACCTCCTTCCTTCCTTAATCAAATGATGATAATCCAGTGGGAAAGACTTGTGAGCCATGTCCAGAACCTCAGCTCCTTTCTTTTCCTCACCTCCAGCATGGTTTACCAGCATCTGGCAGTACTGATGTTAGCAGTCTAGCTCCCATATATAACCCCAGTCATTTGTGAATGTCACTAGGCCTCCTCCAGCTGTCTGCAGTTAGGAACTCTTATCTCTGCTCTCTCTGGGTACATCTGTCACATTCAGCTGCCATTCGACCCAGCTGCTCCAGTCTTTTCATCTGTCAGATGTTAGTGAAATTCCAGGGATAATAGCATTATATTCTGGTGATTCAAAATTTTTTTTGGGGGGGGGTGTCATTGCTGATCATTTCCTTCCTATTTTTCTTTTCTCATCCATCCTTTTCTGTTGACCCTGGATTGTTAAAAATGATTGATGTTCATAAGAATACAAGTAATCCTATAAATAGGGTCAAAGGTATGTATGGTCCATTCATACCAAAGTTTCCTTTCAAGGAAGACTCACTAAGGGAGACTTTGTGGTGGTTATCTCATTGATACTGTCCTCACATCCTCCTAGGATTGAATTTTGAACTTCTAAATTTTTGTTGGATAAGTACTTCCATTTTGCCCAATTTAGAATTAATATTTTTTGCTAACAGTTTTAGTATCAATAGTGCATTAATTACAATAATAGTTGGCAACTTTAGAATCTGAAGTTGAAGAAGAATCATGTTCATAATTCTAGTATTAAGAGAACATCAACTCTCATGAAAGAGAAGATGGGGAACTGTTGAAGGATTTTTAGGTTAGTGAAGAGAAGCCTCAGGGGAGAAAGAATTATTTTGTCTTTAAATATTTGAAAGGTTGATTTAGAAGAGAGATTAGATTTATTGGCAGGGCTTAATAGATGGAAGCTACAGAGAAGCAAATTTGCAGTTAACATAAGGAAGAATTTCTTAATAATTAGAACTCACAGAAAATGAAATGAGATGCCTTGGGAGGACTGCAAGCAGAGGATAAATGTTTGTTTTGCAGAGAGGACAGAGCCAGGTGACCTCTAAAGGTGGGGAAATCTTTGAAAAGGGGTCTTAATATTTTGTTCCTCCTATTACCTTCACTTAGTCCCAATTAATTAGTTCTTTTCTTTTGTTGCCACCTTCCATTGATCCTCAAATAGTATTCCAGGGAGTGAAGCCATTCTGTAACTGAACTAAATTCAGAAGTTCAGAATTAGATGTAGAAGATATTGAATATGTTTAATAAAGATGAAAAAGAAATTCCTTGGAATAGACAGAATTTTCTTAGAAAATTCAATATCTTAAGTCATAAGTTTTATCTACTAATTTATCTAATAATTTGTTAAAAGAGAAGATTTCTTACCAAAACTTCAAGTTTTGGAATTAAACTTTCATTCCTGTCTTCCCCTACTTGCCTTCATCTTGTATCTTGAGGGCACATAGATTTTTAGAGTTTTAAATATTATGGTCCAAAATGAAAAAAAAATAAAAACTAGAAAAGAAAACAATTCTGGTTAATACTAACATTCAATTTTTTTTAATCACCTAAGATCTGAGTCTTTAATTATATTTAGATACACACTTGTAGAAAACACATCATGTTAGAAATGAATTAAATTTAGAGGTGAGGGCAAAATAAAATATTATTGTGGAATGAACCTACTGCTGCTAAGTAGAGCTTTACAACCTAGGTCAAATCACTTAACCTTTTAAGGCCTTGATTTCCTCATCTCATAAGAGAGAGGGTTGGATTAGATTAATTCTTATTCCTTTCCACTTAAAAATCCTTTCTTAAATGTTCTACTTTTTCAAACTATTTTCTTTTCATTTTTCAAATTGTAATGTGAAATAGAAAAATGGTTCAGTTAAGAGTCTTTTATACAGTTTTTCCTTTATAACATGTAAATAATGAAATTTGTAGTGTGAATTTTTCTTTTAATAACTTAATTTTGAAATCCTGAATTTGAAATCCTTTCCTTATATATTATTTTATATAAAGAAACAAAGTTTGAATTTAGAGAACTTTTTGTTACTCTATTAAATGGTAGAAGAGTTTTCTAAATGAATGATAGTGAATAGGAGTGTAATTGGTATCTATCACTGATTTATTATGGTAGATAAGTTTGGTTTAATTTTTTAAATATTGAACACAAACTTTCAAGGAACAGTGAGATCCTACTGTGTATATGGCACACAAAAAGTTCTAAGAATTATTAACAAATAATATATTTGCCTTTTTGAAAGGGAGATAACATTTTTTTTCTAATTAAATAGGAGAAATTAGGGACATGATAGGGCTGGATGATTTCATTAAATTTCATTAAAAGTTTTTCACAACTGACATTTGTTTTCACTATCATCACAGTTGTTATCACAACAAAAAGGAAAATTATAAGAAAAAGAAAACATTTGTGAGGGAAAAATTCATGGACAGATAAAAACATGATATTTAGAATAATAAAGAATATTTAAAATTCCCAGAACACAGTGGATAATGAACAAATGTTAATGGACCATTTTAAAAGAATAAACAAATATTGTTACTAACACTTGAATAAAATGTTCAATCTCATTAGTAATCAAAGAGGTATAAATTTAAGGAACTTCAAGGTACTATCTCCCACTCCTCACATTGGCAAAAATTATTAGAAGCAGCAAAACTCAGTACTGGCAACTTCAGAGAAGCTGGTATACTTTTTTTCTTCATGGTGGAATTGTGGCCTTGTAGACTTTTGTTTATTACTGTGGTAACATACAGTGAAAATTACAAAAAATTGATCATACCCTTGGGGATATGCTTTCAAAAGTGCTATCAAAAGGAATAACAAAACAATTTTATTTAGAAGATTTAAGAACTTTGACTTTGGAATCAAGAACCTGTATTTGAATCCAGACTTTTCTACTTAATTATCACTTATAACAAGTCTCAGCCTTTTGGAATCTTCTCTCCTGAAGACTACATAAATGAGGGGGGGAGTTGGATTAGATGATCCGAAAATGACCCTAACCTTTTCCAGCAATATAATTATGTTGTATAATAACATTAATGACCAGCTAAATGCCCCAAAGAAGAAATGTTAAATAAATTATGGTAATAGAATATTGTAAAAAGTTTGGATCCAACAAATTTAAGAAAGATAATGAAACTGTGAAAGAACTTTGTGAAATAATGCAAATTCTTTTTGTTCTTTTTGGGGGAGGTGGGGGAGATCAGAAGAAAAATTATGAAATGATCTTATAAGATGAAAAGTTAATGAGAAAAAAGTTTTGATGAAGACAAGAATAACTTAAAAATTTTGACATTAGTTTGCTTATTTATCTGTAAGTAGATTTTAATATTAAGACTTTAATAATGTTTAAAAAGAATAATAGAGCAGTTTAGTACTCAGCCAATTAAGGAATGTAGATTGGAAGAACCTGCGGTCCTCTCATGGGGAGCTAGGTGGCACAGTGGATAGAGGACCAGGCCTGGAATTAGGAATACCTACCTTCCTGAATTTAAATCTGACCACAGATACTTACTAGGCCTGCTTCCTGGGTCACTTAACCTTACTTGCCCCAATTTACTTATCTGTAAAATGAAGCTGAAGAAGGAAATGGCAAATTGCTCCAGTATCTCTGCCAAGAAAACCCCCAAATGGTGTTAAAATGAGTCAGATACAACTAAAACAACTGAACAACAACATAACCCTCTCAGCATTGTACTTTGTTTTCTAAGGGGTAAGATAAGAGTTAAAAATGACCCTGCGGGGGCAGCTAGTTGGCGCAGTGGATGGAGCACCAGCCCTGGAGTCAGGAGTATCTGAGTTCAAATCCAGCCTCAGACACTTAATAATTACCTAGCTGTGGCCTTGGGCAAGCCACTTAACCCCATTGCCTTGCAAAAAAAAAAAAATGACCCTGCACTCAAGAAACTTATACTCTGTTTGAAACACATAAAACAGTTATTAAACAGTGTCTGACACATCATAAACATTTAAATATTTTGTTGACTGTTTCCAATATAAGTAGCCATGCAATTTATCACCTAGTTATAGACTAACTTGAAAATAAATCAGAGTTCAGAAAAAGGAGTAATAATAAGGGCCATGGAATAAATGTGTGTGTGTGTATATATACACATATAAATTAATTAATAAATGTTTACATATATATAACATATATATATATAATGTATAAATTGATTTTGAAGGGCACCAGCAGGGCATGTAAAGGATTAGAAAATAGATAAAGAAGAAAGAGAAAACATTCCAAGTTAAGGGCTCCAGTGTGAAGAATAGGGGGCATCAATAACACATTGCATTACTGGAACAGTGACAGGCCCACCCAAGATAGCTACAATGGAGGGCTTACTTTGAGAAGTTAACTCTCATGGGAAGTATACATCCAAATTATGAAAGGCCTTGAGAGGTGGGAATAGAACTCAGTACTCAGAAGGGAAATTATGATGGTGCTTGAACCCAGGAGGGACTTGGGGAAACTGGAACTTCAGGGAAGGTTGGTTTGGCAGTGGAATTGGGGGGGAGGGACTAGAGTTAGGAGAGTGTTCTATTAATTTAGGCATGAGATGGTAAGAGCTTATAATAGAAAAGTTACAAAGTAGTAAAGAAGGATGAATTTTTTTTTCTTTTGGATGAAAATTTTCAAAAAGGAGGAATGTTGGTTTTAGATTTAAATGAGAATTTGGGCTTCAGATCTTAGTTCTATTTATCACTTGTGTGATACTGGACAAATCACTTGGCTATCATTTCCTACTCTTTAAAATAAATGGTTAGACCACCCGACAAACATTGCATATGTATGAAATCATGCATACATATGTATTTATGTGTGTGTGTCTATATAGTTGATTTTTTTAGGGTTTTTTTGTTTTTGTTTTTGTTTTGCCAAGCAGTGGGGTTAAGTGCCTTGCCCAAGACCACACAGTTAGGTAATTATTAAGTGTCTGTGGCTGGATTTGAACTCAGGTGCTCCTGACTCCAGGGCCTGTGCTCTATCCGCTGCGCATCTAGCCACCCCATATATAGTTGATTTTTTAAAAACATTGTTGTCACTTGCTGATGACCTCTCTCTCTTCCCTGCTCCCCATTTCCCTTGTGTATCAAAGGTAAGTTAGAAAAAACAATGAAATTAATTACCACTTCTGAAAAATTATGCCTTATTCTATGTCCCTAGTATCTCACTGCAAGTATGAACCTAGATTTTTTCAATTAGAGATTCATGAATTTAACTTGATTTCCAACAAAATTCTAAGCAAGTTCTAAAAAAGAAGTAATAGTAACTTAAAGCCAACATGGATTCGTTAAAAACAAACCATGCCAAATTAACCTTATTTCATTTTTTTGGACAAGATTATTAGACTCGTAGGTGATTAAGAAATGTCTGAATGTCAAATGTTTTATATTTAAATTTCAGCAGTATCTCAAGAAATTGTTATGGACAACATGGAGAGATCTAGTTTTTAAGCTTATTGAATGACCCAATCCAAAAACTGGTATTTAATGGATAAATAGCAACCTTATTCAGGAAGTCTTTACCAATAGAGTACTAGCCCTACAGTCATTGAAAACCTGAGTTTTGGAACCAGCCTCAGGTATTTGTTAGCTATGTGACCCTGGAGAAGTTGTTTAACTTCTACCTGCTAATGTTTCCTTATCTGTAAAATGAGAGGGTAGGAAACAATGGGTTCTAAGGTCTCTTCTAGCTCTAAAGCTATGATTTTGTGATCAATGAAACATCTCTATCTGTTAATAAGCATTAAGCACTTAATACCTGCTAGACACTGTGCTAAGAGTTGGGGGGGGGGTACAAAAAAGGGTAGAAAAATGGTCCCTGCCCTGGAGGGCATGCAAACAAATATAAACAATGTAAACTATGTAAAGGATAAATAGAAAGATGCTAGAATTAAGGGGGGGGGTAGAAGAAGGCTTCCAGTAAAAGATGAGATTTTATTTAGGATTTAAAGGAAACCAAGTTCAGTAGGTACAAAGAACATTCTAGTTTTAGAGAACATCCAGAGAAATTGCCAGATCTTCAAAATGTTCAGAAGCTTTTCTTAAAAGATAGTGAGTTTCCCCTAATATCCTTGAAGGTCTTGGATGAACATTATAGACAGAGGACTTTTGTGGAGTGGCTTTGGGCTCTATCACCTGTGAGTCTAGTGCTGGAATGTTCTTCCTGTGATTGGATAAATAGGATGAAGAGGAGAACAAAACATAATACATGATAATTTTGGTGACCTGGAAAATTGTGATGTCTTTGACTAAGACTGGGAGTTCCCACATAAATGATAATTCAGTACCAGTGATCCAATTTCAATTTGTGCAACTGACAGTGAAAAAATCATGGAAATTGTAAATAGTCTATAGTTTATATATGGTATTATACCTGAATGTATTTTAAAATTTTTCTTCTGTTTTACTAATGGCCATTGAATAGCAGTATGAAATACAACTTTGAGAATTACAGAACTAGGAGTTCACCAGCCTCTGGCTCCTTCCCACTGATTCAGGTTATCAGTAGGTCCTATGGGGGCAAGGTGCATATGAATGTGTGTATGGGAGGGAGAGCAATAGAGTGAGGGAAAAATAGTTCTACCATTGCCACAGAAACACTCAAATTTATATTATTCTGCTAAGTCTCAAAGTGGCAAAAAAGACCCAACAGTGGGAAGGAAGGTCACTCCAGAACCACGTTGACTTTTACTAGCAGAACCATACCCCTGCTCTGCTGTCCAGTTCTCATACCTCCAACTTTGATATATGTATTTTACCTTCTTCCCATCCTTTCCTGAGAACCCGTTCCCAATTTCTTAGCCCTTTCTTCTCCCCCAAACAGGAAGTAGAATCTACTAAATAGTAGCATGAACATAGTAGAGAACATAGAGAAAAACTGACCTTAAAGCCAGAAAAACCCGGGTTCAAGTCCTCTGATAGTGTACCTAGATCACTTAACCTAGGCAGTTCTTTAAAACTGATTTTGGGTTGCAAGAAGGTATAAACTCATTTCCTCACATTTCTCCAAAAGAAGTCCAAAGCCTAATATCTGTCCTATTTACAGAGTATATGAGTTTGTCAAAATTATTTTTTATATCAAAAATCAATATTAGAAAATGTCATTTTGAAGGAGTATTTTCTCTTGCTGATAGTCTGGTGGTTATTTCCACAAAATGTTATTAGAAAGGATGAAATTTTTAGTTTATGATAATATCTGACATTTATATAGACCTATAAGGTTTGCAAAAATGCTTTACATATATTATTTTTTGTTCCTCACAGCAAGTTTCTATATAAGTGCTATTATCACTTCCATTTTACAGATGAAGAAACTGAAGCAATAAACATTTACTAAGTGCCTCCTATAGGCCAGACAGAGTTAAGAGCTTTACAGATATTATTTCATTTGATTCTCATAGCTACCCTAATGTTAATAAGGTAGTGAGAGTCTGAGAATAGATTATAAACTATATTTTCCTTTCTCATTCACGTGAGAAATCCACATTTCAGGTACTGGGTTTAGGATATGTTGACTTTTCTTCTTACTGAAATTCATTCTTAAATTTAAGAACAAGCAAACAACTTAGAGCTTTATCCCATGTGTGCTAGGGTGGCAGATGTCAGTAAAGTAGAGGAAACTTGTATTGTACAAAATTAAAAAAATTATTAAGATTTTTGAGTAGTTTCTTACTGAGCTGCTCTGAATGTCAGTCATCAGCAAATATTCATTTATTGAAGACTTATTATGTATCAAGCACTGAGCAGAGATCTCACGGACATAAAGAGAAAAAGTCCCCATCCTCAAGAAATTCCCATTCTAATGGGAAAGATGACATTTAAATAACCAGAAAATGACTATCTTTGAGCTCAAGGAGGTGAGAGAAAGGTCCAGGATGTGAACATCCTTTAAATGCCAAACAAAAGACTTTCTATTTGAACCTGGAGGTGTTAAGGAACCATTGGAATTTATTGAGTGGAGAGTAGGTTGGAGTGATTGGTCAGAATTTCACTTGAGAAAAAAATTACTTTGATAGTTCAATGGCAGATGGATTTGAATGAGGAGAGGAAAACCAATTAGAAGACCATTGCAGTAGTTCAAACATGTGTAATACTTGAAGAGTATTAGTCTAATCAATGAACATTTATTGAGGACCTACTATATACCAGGTATCTACTTAGCAATATTTTCATTGTAGGGGATGAGATTAATAAATGTTCAAGAGGACCTGAATTTCATTCTTGTCTCTGCCATTTGCTAAAACTTTTTGACCTTTGATAAGTCAAAGGATGTCTTTGGGCCTGTTTTTTTTTTATTTATAAAATAAGGTTAGTTATGCTTCCTTTCCAGCTTAAAAATCTATATTGTTATGAAACTGCATTCTTTTTCTTCTTAACTCTTTGTTCTCAATTTCCTGTACAACATTGTGTAAAGTGAAGAGTTCTTCACATCATTCTCACTTCATGCCCATTGTAATATAGAGTTTTAGAGCTTGGTGGTGTGAAGGACTTGTCTTTTGTGTTGTTCTCTTCCAATATGCTGACTCTGTCAGCTAGTCTCTTTTCCCTGAGAGAAGGTCCTGTTTATCTCTAATCAGGGTTAATTAAGCCTTAGGGCAATATTTAGAAAGGGACAGTGTTGAGATCTTGCCAGTAACTGGAAGATACAGACTTCATCAAACCATTGTTCCTAACCTAGGGAAGCAAATGGATGATGGTCTTCAAGTGAGTTTTGTTTTGATCTGTTTTGTTTTTAAATAGTGTCTGAAAGCACTCCATTTTTAACTAGGACAGATAAAATTTTGATAATTTATGTTTTTTAAGTTTTCTTTCTTTTTGTTTCTTTGTGAAATTATACCATTTCTAATGAAATGAAAGAACTTGCCCTAATTCCTGTGATTCACATTCATAAGCTAAAATTCCCTAGTACTATATTAGATACTGAAATAAATATTATCAACCTATCACTTAATGTGTGTGCTTTAAAGGAAACCTGGGTAGTAGAGGAAGGCTTTATAAACACCTCTCCAGAAAACTATTTTTCAAATTGCATTTAACCAGTTCAGCCAAGCTGACCTAATAATGTTCTCCACAAACAGCATCTTTTCATCTTTCTCCACTGTCTTTTGTTAAGATTGCCCTCATGACCAAAATGCCCTTCCTTCTTGTCTCTGCCTCTTGGCAATCAGTTTTGGGCAGAGCAAGCACAAATATCACCTCCTTCATGAGAGTTTTCTGTATCCCTCTAGCTGCTTATGTCATCCTGCCCCCATAATTTTGTTTGTTTTGACTTACTGTTCCTGTCCTTAATTCTATGTTTTAGCAATTTTTACTTTAACCATGCCTAGTATTATAAACCATAAATTTACCCTGCTTTTACTTGGCCTTTGGTCTCGGGGGCAGCTAGGTGGCACAGTGGTTGGACTGCTGGACCTTACGTCAGGAAGATGATTTCAAATTCAGCCTCAGACTCTTAATAGCTAGGTGGTACTGCAAAGGTTAGCTTCCTCAAATATAAAAGGAGGGCAAATTATAGCAGCTTCCTCTAAGGATTGTTGTGAGAATCAAATGAAATAATAATTGTGAAGTACTTAGCACAGTGCCTGACCAAATAGTGAGTACTATTTAAATGTCAGTTATTATTTTTATTATTAATTTGAGAAGAAACATATGAAAGAAAATGTCCAAGGCAAAAACATTCATACCACTTCAAAATTTTTCTCCAATTTTACTGAATTTAAAAGTCATTTTAACACTATCTTATGTCACCAGTTATTTTCAAGATGTTACCACCTGAAGCCAAAAAAGTGATACTGCTGTGAGCATGTGGACACCTCCTTGTTGCATGTAATCAGTGGATGCTGATGGCTTTAGTAGCTATATAAGTAACTTGCAAAATATGCCATATTTATAATGCCCTGCAAACTGTTCTTTGGATAACTCCCCCCCAAAATAAATCAAATAATTTTTTTTGAGGAAAAATCTAAAATGAGTGCTTTTTGCTATTGGGTATTTTTTTTTCCTTTTCTTAAAAATACCAAAAACCCCAAGCATTTTGACATATGTACATTCTGAATGTTTTGAAAGAAAAAAGTATTTGATGTGGTTCTCTTGAACTTCATTGTCTTCAATAAGATTAGAACATGAGGACACAAAGCAATTCTAATTCATTATAATCATTATAAAAAAGATTCCACTACAGAGCTGATTTTGAACTTCTGGAAAATCTAGCAATCTTTTAACCCACCTTTGGAAGATCTGAAAATTAGAATAGCATTTTTGCTGTATTTTTCTGTGAGTTATTAGAAATAGAGTGTGTGTGTGTGTGTGTGTGTGTGTGTGTGTGTGTGTAAAAACTGTGTAGCACTCATCTTTCTGTTCAAATTAATACTGTAAATTGTGCTAGTGAGGTAGGAGGGAGAATGGTGGGCCAAAAGTAGAGGAATTAAAATCATTCCAATAAAATGGTTTAATTTATGCCTCTGCAGTTAAGCAGTGCTCCTGGTTAACAGAAATACCCTTCAGCTACACAGGATTTTGGAGGGTTGGAGGGCACTCATTTGCACATAAATAGCCATTAACTGATAAATTCCCAGAGGTCTCCTGTTGCATGTTAGTGGTTCTGACCTACTTAGCTAGCTTAAATTTGTTTTACAGAATTATTATAATTCCATCCCTGGTACTTAAACTTTGTGATTAATGCATGCCTCACAATACAATTAAAGTATAATTACACAGTTTTGCAGTTTGCTATCATGGTGTTATTATTATTATTACAAAGAGCTGGGTTTTGCAAATATTAGAAGAATTAGGGTTCTGATACTCATCACTTTTGCTGTTATTATGTGATTATGTTAAATGGGACCCCTTTATGTCTGAAGAATGGATTGGAGAGAGGTGAATCATTAAATAATACGCCAGATAGTCTGAAAAAGATTGAGCCACAGAAATGAGAAATGTGGTTATTTCTGAAAGATGTCTTGGTTGACAGGTGGAAACTCACTTGCTCACTAATCATATGTCCCTGAAATACATTGGAACTTTGTATGATTCATTCCTCAAGTAGTGTTAGACTAAATTTTTGGAGACAGCATATGTAGTACATACTACATATGCTGTACAGTAAACACTGGAATTTGGAGCTAGGAGACCAAAATTTTTAATCTTGCCTTTATTATTAAGAGCTTCCTTTTCTGTAAAACTACAGTGTTGGACTGGATCATCTCTAAGGAAATTTCCAGCTCTAAAATTCGTTGATTATTGATAGTTGATTTGAAATGTATTTTTGTATAGAATTTTATTTCTCATATGTAAGTTTTATATTGGTTAAAAATAAAGATTTGCTATTTTCCACCTTCTTTCCATCTTTTCCCTCCCTGCTTTCCTTCCTTCCTTCCTTCCTTCTTCTTAATGCAAAGACCTTAAAGTTATAACAATCATGGAGGAAATTCTCTGTAGAACACTACTGTTGCGGATAGACTGATTGAAAGTTAGGGAAACAAAATATTTAGCTTGATTTCAGTTTTGACTTGTTTAAAAACAGTAATTTAGGGGGAAATCATTAAAAATATCAATTGCCAAGTTATCTGAACAGAAAGGCTTTTTTAATGATTTTATTAAGTGACTAGTTTTGGTCAATTTATTTCTTTTGTCTGATAGCAATGAAGTTTGAAATAAACTCCCAATCTGTCCCAGTATCCAGCAAACAATAATTATAAATAAGTAGAAGTATATGACTTTATCATCAGCTGTATTGATGGAATTTATCATTCCCAAAGACTTTCCTAGTAAATATATATATATATATTGCAAAAAGTAGTATGCTTAGAAATTTTTATTTTGTTTCCATTCACTGTCACTATAAAAGTATGAGGGTTTTCTAGAAAGGGGAAACTAGGTAGCAGTAGAAGCTGCTTTTGTGAAGTTGGCTTACAACAACCAGCCTTCTATAAAGAGTAAACAGTTTCCATGTAATAATCAAGACTGATGAATTCAGAAATCCATTGATTGTCCTAGCTCTGGGTAGATTAGGTGCAGACTTGCTTCAAGGAGTGGAATTTATGAAATGTTTGCTGCATCCAGCAAGCAGAGCTGCTATAATACAGCTGCCTCCTCAGTGGTTTGCTTTGATCCTGTGGAATGAAAGGACAGGAGGATCAGCTCAGGTCTAAATGAGATTACAGCTGGTTCTGCAGCTTATCTGGTCTATTGCCAACTAGTGTGGCTTTGCACGTCCTAAGGGGTTTACAACAGAAACTGTTTATTGAGTATCATCGGTTTACTCAACACAAGCAGGCTAATCCTTCCCAGCCTCAGCATGTTGTAGAATTGTGCAGGAGCCAAACCAAAAGCTGGTGTAGCCAGGGCCTCGAGAGCCCTTTGTCTCGCTTCATATTGATTTTTACCTGAGTTAAAGACAGTCAAAATAAAACCGATAACCAGCCCTATTGTGAGCAAAAGGTTAATCTGACCTAAAATCTTACAAAAAAGCATCTGTTAACCCTAGAAGGTACATCAGTCTTGCCTTGCATTGCCTTTCCACTCAAGAGGGATTTTCTAGTTTTGAATTTTGAAGAACAAGATAAGAAAAACAGCTTAAAAGATCTTGCCAGGCAACCCAAGTTAAATGCTTAAGTCTTGTTTAGCAGTGCTATAACAAATGGCTTTGTATGTGAAATATGGGATGATTTGTTATTTTTTTTAAAGAGTAGCAGTTTTTGCTTTGTATCCTTTCTGAAAACCCATACAGTTTTACTTTAGCGTGGCAAAGAGAATTCATGAAATCAGAGGAGGCAGATCTGAAGTCATCAGAAGCATCTCTGTTGCTCCTTATTTATTTTCAGCAGTACTGAAGTTTGTTGGCTGATGATTCCTTGATAAGTGACACAATTCTGGAATAGAAGAAGGCAGATGATTAAGACATAAGTATTAGGAATTCAAAGCCTTGGTAAATTCAACTGTGTATATTTAATTATTTTACTTCCTGGAATCCTTTGTTGGACATAATTTTTTCTTCCAGTGTGCAGACTCTTCAATGAAGTTCACAGATGCTTTCTCATCTTTTGTGATTTTTATCCTTGTATCTTTACATAAAACTTGTGTAGAGATCTGTGAACTAAAGGTCTTTTTAAATTTTTAATTGTTATTTATTTGCTCACTTCCTTATTTATTTATTAACAAGTAGTGTTAAACTAGTGTTCCTTCATGACTGTCTTACTTCCATTTAAAGTTGTTTCAAGTACGATGTTTTTTATGCCACTTTTTTCTGTACAGGTCTCATCATTTGTAAGGTCCTTCAGCCTGCTATAAGTAGGTACCATGGCTTTTTAGTTTATGTATTATTTCATTTCTTATAGGACTGTGATGTTATGTGATTATTTTTAGCTTGATAGATAACCTCACTGGAAGAATATTAATTGTTGTTGAAGAGATGTTCTTTTGTGGAAATAAGCAACTGGAGATCATTGGAAATTTTGAACAGCCAAATTAATTATAGTTAGATTTCTTTTGCCTACTCAGTTTCAGATGCAACTCCTTGTCTCTTTGTGGCACATAGTAGGAATATATGAACTGAAAGAGATGTAATTTTAGCAGAATAATGGATTTTCTGTTTTAGTTCTTTAGTTATTCTCAGATTTAGTAACTGATATTTTCTTTCTTCTTTTTAAGTAAATAGCTTTTGACAATTGCAAAGGGTTGAAATTATTGTGACCAACCTGGAAGTATAATTCTCTTAGGTAGTCTGGTCTTTGGAAAGACCAGGTATTCATTCAGTCATAAACTTGTGCTCTGGGTTTCTCCACGTCCATAGGACATGATATTGCTTTAAAGGACTCCCAGTCACTCCATACCACAATGAAGTACTGGTTGTAGGACTTA
Source organism: Macrotis lagotis (assembly GCF_037893015.1). Lineage (NCBI taxonomy): Eukaryota > Metazoa > Chordata > Mammalia > Peramelemorphia > Peramelidae > Macrotis > Macrotis lagotis. The sequence goes on along the minus strand of NC_133662.1, from coordinate 93,929,100 downwards.
AACAGAGAAGCTGTTGAATATGTCTTATAATAGGGATCATAGGTCTAGAGTTGGAAGAGATTTGAGAGAACTTCTAGTTCTAACTCATTTTTAAGACAAAGTAGTCTTAGTTGTAGGTACAATAACTTGTCCAAGGTCACATAGGCAATATGTTTCACAGATAGGATTGAATCTAGGATCTCTGATCCATTGGATTTTTTTTTAACTATCTCATACTCTTCAGCAACTATATAGTAGAAAATCTCTGATGAATCCATTATCTGTCTTTCCACACTTAAGTTGGAAGTTGTTGGAAAATAGATGAAAGATATATATTGCCCAGTTGAATTGCAGCTTAATAAGGCTCAAGCTTGTTTAAATTGATAAATTATATTAAAAGATATAAAGGAAAAGACCTTCAGTTTTTCTGTTAAACTCTGGTTGTATGTAAAATGTTTCATCTGAAATCACCTTTTGTTTTTAAAAATAATTATTCCAAAAGTCTTAACTCAGCAGAATCTAAGTTCCTTGAGAGCTGAAACTAATTTTGATTTTGGTTTTGGTTTTCTCAGTGTCTGTAGTAGGACATTGTAGAGTCAATTTGAACCTTCCCTGAACCTGTTGGGAGTACCTGAAAGAACTTTAAAGGTCTTTTCATTTCTATGTTAGTCTCTTTGGATAGAAATTCTTTTTTTTTTTTTGGTTTCTGCAAGGCAAGGGGGTTAAGTGACTTGTCCAAGGTCACACAGCTAGGTAATTATTAAGTGTCTGAGGCCAGACTTGAACTTGGGTTGTCCTGACTCCAGGATAATGCTCTATCCACTGTGTCACCTAGCTGCCCCTTAGATAGGAATTCTTAAATATTTTTTTTGTCATAGATGTCTGGCAACATGGTAAAGCCTATGGATCCCTTTTCACAATAATGGTTTTGAATATATAAAATAAAATACATAAAATTACAAAGGGAATAAATCATATTAAAATAAAGATGGATTTCTCCCCCAATCTGTCACTGTATTCATAAGCTCCAAGTGAAGAATTCCTGCTCTAAAACCATGCCTCATCCAAGAAGTATTCAGCAAGAAAGCTTATTTTATAATACATTGTTTTACATATATCACAGTGTAATAACTCACGGTTTCCTCCTAACCAAATTATAAAATTATATAAGGCTACCCTAGTTAGCTTAGTTTAGTTCAAATACTGATAATGGGTAGAAATCTTTTAATACAAGTAGTAGAAGAAAGTAGTTTTATAGATCATCCCTTTGATTTTGTTTCCTTTATTATTGTTGTTAATATTATTATTATTTTGTTTCTTTTTATAATTATCTTGTGTTTATATTACCTTAATTTTCAATTATACATATATGTACACATATGTATATATGTATAATTTATATATATATAAAAACCTCCCCTGGCCTTCTCAGAGGGCTACACCTTTTTATTTAAAAAAGAGCAAATAATTCATTAGAACCAAATAACACATTAACCAAATAGAACATATAAGCAGTGTTTCACAACCACAATTCTCCACCTTTGCCAAAAAGGAAAAGAAATATATTCTTAATATTTCTTCTTTATGGCTCTGCTTGGCTATTATCATTTCATAGCATTCTGTTTTGATTTTTTTGTTCTTTATGTGTACATTTGATTGTTGTAATCGTGTATATTCTTTTCCTGGTAAAGCTCACTACATTTTATGCTAATTCATGTAAAATTTCTATGCTTTTTCTGTAATCTTTATATTCATCATTTCTTATGGCACCGTAATATTCCATTAAATTCATGTAGCTCATCTTGTTTAGCTGATCCCCAGTCAATGGTCATCTGCCTTTTTTTCCAGTTTACTGCTACATATAGTGTTGCTGTAAATATTTTGATGTTCATAGGGCTTTTCTTTTTTATCATTGACCCCTCCCCCTCTTGGGCTATAGTGCTAGCAGAATGAACTCTGGAGTTAGTATTAACATTTTAGTTCAGTTCTAACCTTAATTCTAAATTGATTTCTAAGATAACACCATCAGCTTGAATAATACTTCTTCTCTATGCTTCAAAAAAGTCCCTTGCTTTTTCATTTTCTGGAATAGGCAAATAGGGAAGGAGACCAATCGTTCCTAAACACCCTCTTGTTGGGAAACTGGTTAAACCTATTATCAAATGGAAAAGATGTGAGAATAGGAAATATTAAGCAAACTTGAGTTTGTAGTTTTGAATAATAAACCCTTATTTTTTCTTTTGTCTTGCATAGTTTAGTAATAACAATAATCATTCTGTAGCACTTTGAAATTTAGAAAGCACATTTAAATTGAAGACAATATTGAATGGTGCTAGGGAGGCAGCTCTACTGTTCACTTGAGTTATTACTTGATTGCCCTCTAAGTAGTTTTAGAGATGGATGGTCCTACCAGTTGCATTAATGCTAAGTAAAAGAAAAGGTGACAGCAACAGAGTTTAAGGAGACATTGGGAGTACCTCCCAGTTCACTTCATCTAATTGGGAATGAACATGTAGTCTCAGCTATAGGTAAACAAAAAAAAATGTTTCTTTGGAAACATTTGGAGGCTTTCTAAATGGACTCTTTGATGGAATCAGTAAAAACTGATGTTTATCTTAAAACATAAAGCTTGTCCAATATTTAAACCTAATGGACAAGATGTGTAAAAGTTGAAAATGTAATATTTATCCAATCATTTCTATTCTTTCAAACCTGGCTCTAAAGCAATAGGTTGTACTCATAGAGTAATAAATTTTTAGTGCATTTGGAGATAAAGGCTATTGGTGGTGATTGCTTAAACTCTTTTTGTTCAATCATCTGAATGGTGCAAATCAAAGCATTTTGTCAGACTGTGAGAAGTTTCACCTAGATATTGCTTCCCACACACGCAGGTCACCATATAAATTACGTTCACGGTTTTACAGCATAGCCGATGCTGGAAGTTAAATTGATGCCCAGTGGTGGAACTCGTAAAACATTTTCCTGTTAACACAACCAGGCAGAGTTGACATTGTTGATGGTGGCTTCGATCTAATAAACCATCGGTTCTAACAGTGATTTTTACTGTGTTTCAGAGGTGATGATGATACAAGTTTAGCAAGCCTATGGTTCTTCCTGAATGACAGAAAATTAGCTCGACTGTCTATATTACCAAATGCTGGGAAGAGTCTGAGTAGGGGGTGATTGGAGCCTAATGTAACCTCGCTTTCTGAAAAGATGATGAATTACATGAACAAAATCCTTTAACTCTAACTCAATAGACACCTTCCTTCTTAAAGAATAACATTGATTTTCTGAAAAGGTTGTACAATATTTCACCTGCTAGAAATTTGGAAACAACTTATTATCTGGTTATCATATATGCACGTTGTCTCCTTTTCACTGTTTCTCATGCAAATAGTATTAAGAGGATCACTACTGAAGAGAGAGACATTTTGTTGCAAAGAGTTGCTAAAAATTGACCATCTCTTTTTTACTTATTTTCTCAGAACATTCTATGTAATTATTTTTTCTGGGGAAACTTCAAGCTTTTGAAAGCTTTTAAATTTTAATCTCTTTGATATTCAACCTTTAAATTTGTGCAGAAGAAAATACACTTCATATGTAGTCACCCATCTGTAGAGTGGTGGTGAACAATGAGATTAGTCTAGTATGTGTTAGATTTCTTTTTGTTTATTAGGCAGATGAAGTTCATCTTTTAATATGCAGAAAGTAAATTAGTTGTAAATAATTTCAAATTAAAATATGCTAGGTGTAAAAGAAAAAGGCCTTTGCCTTTATATAATATATATGTGTGTGTGTGTGTGTGTGTGTGTGTGTATATATATATATATATATATATATATATATATATATATATATACATATAATCTTTCCAATACTATTATCTGGATTTCTTACAAAACAATTTATCTGCTCTTTTTGGCACCTTTGCCCATGACTATTGGTGATCTTTCCATAATTTAGCTCCCTTTTGTGGGAAATGGCATATCCTTTATTCACTGCTTTAACACTTCTCATCTCAGCATATGGGTGAATTTTTTTATATCAGGAGATGGGCCTTTTTGATGTGCAGATAAATGTTATCAATGGTGCCATGCAGATGAGACTAGTCATGTACAAATAGCATGTATCAAGCCCCAAGCATGCAGAACCAGATAAATCGGCTCATTTGCTGAAGCCTTGCAGAAAGAAATTAGTGATATAACAAAAGCCTTTGAGGCTTTCGGCCCTAATAACAAAGCTGTATAATAATGCCTACAGCTCATTGACTCAGCGGATAATCTTTTAGGAAAACACTTTTCCTTTTTCTTTCTTTTTTCTCATTCTTTCTTTTAACTTGCTGCAGTGGTAGGTAGGGCCTCTAGAAAGGAATGTTTATAACCAAATAACTTGAAATAACTGGAATTTAAATTTAAGAAACATTTTGCATATTAAATACTGATTTGTCTAAGAAAGTTTAATTTTACTTTACCCCATTTTATATGTATACATACATATATATATATATATATGCATGCATGCATGTACACATGGCAACTTAAAAAAAATTAGTGTAGGTTGTTCCCAATGTTGAACATTTTACTAATACAATTCTGTTTATGTCACTGAGTCTAACTGATTTCCTAGGGTCAGACAAACAATATCTCAGAGGGGGACTTAAACTCTTTCCAATTCCCAATTCAGCTTCATAAATATCATTCCATGCTGCTGCTGCTGCTGTGTGTGTGCGTGTGCGTGCGTATAGCCCCATATCTATTTCTGTTGTATAGATCTTTCTATGTAGTTTCACTTGTCTCCTGCATATTCTTCAACTTCCTCTAGAAGTACTAGTGTCTTTCATTCAGTGAAGAACATACTCACACCTGCTTCTACATTGCACATCCCAGTGATTTTAAACCTCAAAAAAATCATCATCCAAACCCCACTGCCCATCCCCACCCACAGTTTTTTTGTTCTTTACCTCCTCAACTCTCCAAACCTGAAAGTCTTATCCAAATACTGCTCATTCTTTCTACTGTGTCTTCTAGAATTTTGTTCCATAGGCAACAAATTAGGGCTTCCTTTTATCTCTCATTGTACCCTGCCAAGCCTCTGCTTTGGATCATTCACACCTTCTACTCCCTTCAGTCCTATATATTTGCTGCTGAAGAAAAGTAGAGAAAAATCAACTGAGTCTGCTACAAGTTTTTGTTACACAGTCTCAATCGGGTTCTTACTGCTGCTTAACAATACTTTGATACACATCAACTCATTATCCTACTCTCCATAAAGACTCTTCCAAAGCTTTTCATCCCTCTTCAAACCTCTCATGATTTTCTCCCCACCCTCTGTGCTGATAATCTTGTTTCATATTTTACAGAAAAAATTGAGGCCACTTGCCACGAGCTCTCTCTCTTTCTCTCTTTTCCTCATTTCCTTTCATTCAAATGCCTTCTGCCACTATCTCCTCCTTTATTTGTTGTTTAGTCATGTCAGTCATGTCTGACTTAGTGACCCTATTTGGGGGTTTCTTGGCAAAGACACTGGAGTGATTTGCTATTTTCCTCTCTGGCTCATTTTTACAGATGAGGAACTGGGGCAAATAGGCTTAAGTGGCTTGCCCAGGGCCTTATCTGAGGCTGGATTTGAACACAGGAGGATCACTCTTCCTGACTTGAGGCCTGGCACTCCACCTGCTATGTCACCTAACCCACTTGAGCAAGTAAAGCGGTTTATTCTGCAAGATATAAGGCCACCTCATCATATGAGGCAAAAGTCAAAAGGAGGAAAAGTAGATGGCATATCTTCCAGTGTTTTTGTCAAGAAAAACTCAAAAGGGATCTTGAAGTAGGACATGACTGAACTGACATAACAGAATAAACCTTCTCAGATAGTCCCATTCCATCACATCTCCTCCTAACAGATTGCCACTTTTGACGTCCTCATTCACTTATCTTCAGTCTCTCCCTGTCTACTGGCTCCTTCCCTTCTGCCTTCAACTATATCCAATGTCTCCTCCATCATAAAAAAAAAAGCAAAACCTCAGTCAGTCCTTCTCACTGCCAACTAACTGAAGTATCTCTTCATTCCAGAGAAATTCCTCTCTCTAAAGTTATCAGTGATTTTCTTTTAATGTCTCCCAAAATGCTCCCCCTCCTTATCTTTTCCTACCCTCTTACTTAGCTTTCTTTAAGCCCCAACTAAATCTCATCTTCTACAGAAGCCTTTTGAAACCCTTCTTAATTCTAGTGCCTTCCCTGTTCATTTTTCTCCCCTATTTATGCTTTATATAGTTTATTTGTATTTGGTTGTTTGCTCACTAGATTGAAAACTGGGAATATGGAGTTTACTATTATATAGCACTTACTAATTGCATCTTTTTCTATTCTCAGCATTTATTTAGCCCATTGTAGGCTCTTAAATATGATTATTGATATGATTGACTAGGTAGATATAGTTTATTTACATACTAACTTTTTTCACTAGATCTGTGGTTTCAGTGATACAGGGTACTTTTTTTGAGAATACTAATCTTGCTGAGATAACTTTATTGCCTAGGGGCAATGAGAGGCTCACTCTCCTGTGGATCAGATGATATATATTAACCAGCTCTTAACCTGAAGTCTCACACTTTGTATTGTGCTGTCCACCTGTGCCTTTATCTGTGTCTTTGTCTGTGTCAGCTTTCTTTCCAAGAAAGGCTATGACCATCCTATGATATCCCTGTCGAATCACTCAACAATTAGGGAGAAATAATAGCTTCTCCTGATTTGGTATACACTGAATTTTAAAAGCAGGAACTTGTCCCTGCTAGGCTGATAGGAATTTTCTTTTAATCCATTTTCATAGGTGGCAAGTATCAGTTGTATCTAGCTATATAATTTGCTGGATTTCCTGTGGGGAAAACACTATGGATCAGAACACTTAAGAGGTTTGGTAAACACATTGATATAAGAAGATCACTTTTCCTAGTGCATTAGATATTATAATTATGTATTGGTTACAAGCTGTTGACATAGAGTTAGGTTTGATTTAAAGGAGGGAAAAAAAAGAACTCTTATTGATACATTGAGTCCATTAAGCTAAATTATAGAGCGAATTTCACCATGACAGCAACATTTGGGTTGCTCTAGTTAAGAATCTGTCAACATTATCATAAGACCTTTTTCATTTTAAGAATTTATTACTGGCAATTTAAAAAAATATGCTTTCATATGGATTTTAATCCTAGTCTACTCTTACAGTGTTCATTTGTCCCTCATAAAAAGGTTGGTGTGCTTACATTTAGCAAAATTGTTCTTTATTACATGATCAAACTGTGGGCCAAATCATATCTCAGAAAATTATAACAACTAATTATACTAGAAACTTAAAATGACAATCTTTCTTTTTTTTAACCAGCTCTGTTATTTCATTTTGTGTAGGAGACTGTATGCTAATGAAATTGACCAATGCTTAGCTCTTTAGCAGTTTGTCTGGGGGAATTGCAAATTTAAGAGCAGTATCCAAGGTCATACAGTCATTATGTGTCAAAAGCAAAACTTGAATCCAGGCCACCTCCCTGTTCATTATGTCATCTTCTTTTTCAGCAGAATCTTTTACTCTAATAAAGAGAGCCAGCCTTGGGATTATCAGGAAGATGATCTGAATTCAAATTTCATTTTTGACAGCTGTTCTTTAATCTTAGGAAAGTCCTTTCAGCTCTTTGAGCATCAGATAACTCTGTAAGACTATAAACTATGGGCAGAATGTTATTGGCACTGGTCATCCAAGGTTCTCACACTGATATGGCTATTGATACAAGATAATAATAATAATTCACTTTTATGTGATATTTATGTGGTTTTTTCCTACAGTGACCCCTATGAGGTTACATAATATCTTTGCAGATAACCTATATGCTCTTCATTTTCTTCATGTGATCTTTGCCTAGTTCCTTGGCTAATAAATGCTGGACTTATTCTTTAGAGTATACCATTCGGCCCAAGTTTCTTGAATATTAGTCCTGTCCCTCAATACTAGTATAATAAAAGCATCTAACCCCATTTCTAATCAGATGAATTAATTTTATCAATATTCTTTTTTTTTTCTTTTAGGTTTTTTTGCAAGGCAAATGGGGTTAAGTGGCTTGCCCAAAGCCACACAGCTAGGTAATTATTAAGTGTCTGAGACTGGATTTGAACCGAGATACTCCTGACTCCAAGGCCGGTGCTTTATCCACTATGCCACCTAGCCACCCCCATCAATATTCTTAATAATTAATGCTTTCCCATTTTAGGTTTGGTTTTTATACTTGCATAATAGATTTGATTTTAAAATATCTTTTATTAATGATTTTCAAATTAAGCTCACTTTATTTGAATGAATGATGGCTTTGAAAATTCAGAATACATAGATGAACGAGATAACAATGAACTTTGTTTCACCAAATATGCATTTCCCTACCTTTTAAACCTCTTACTCCCGCCTATCCTGACCCATACCTCTAGAAAAATTTCTAAATCCTCTTTGAGGAGACAGAGTATGGAACTGTAGGAATCTAATTCTTAATTTACTATCTAAACTCTTGCCTCAAACTTAGGCCTTCCATCTTCAAAACCCTAGCCTGATGTGCCAGTCCTAATACTCCTTTTTGATCTTCTTAGGCTGGCATTCCGACTGAGAACAATTCATTTACATGCATATTACCCATGGGCTTTGGATAAAATTTGAACTCTGTCCCCTAACATTCAAGGTCCTACGGTATTTGGTCCCAATTTTATATTCCAGTTTCCTTCCTACCCCCCTTCTTTCTCCCTTTCTTAGTTCATCCTATCTTCCCTTTCTACCTCCCTCATTTTTTCCTTCCTTCTTTTCTACCTTTCTACTATCTTTCTTTGCTAATGTTGTTTGAACTACCCAGAACATCTTTATTTCCATTTGATCACTTTCTATCCTTTGAAAACCAAACTTTAGTGCATTTTTTTTAACTTTGTGAAGTATATTCCTTGACTTGTGCTCCATCAACCAGAAGTGTTATCTCCCTCCTCTGAACTACCCTAGTATTTGGTGTCTCCTTGATTATTCACATTTTGCTTTGTATTAAAAATTCTTTAGTACCTAGCACAATGTCTTGGTCAAGGCAAATCCTTTTTTAAAAATGTTGAGTGAATGACTGACTTTAGGAATGAATGATAGATACTTTACAATAATCATCCAAACTGACTCAGCAAGTAATATTCAAAACAGCAAAACATTTATCACCAAAAGTGTTTTGCTTATTTGTAATCTTCACTAATGGAGTATGAGTGCATCAAAGCTTTATTTCTCCTTATGCTTCAGTGAAAGTATAAGAAAATTATTCTTTTCTTATTAATATTGACATTAGAAACTTTCATTAGGGGGGAAGAAAACTAGCCTTAGTAGCATTAATAATAATAATAATAATAAAAACCTAGCATTTATATAGTCCTTACTATGGGCCAGGTAATGTGCTAGCATTTTAAAATTATCTCATTTAATCCTCCCAGTAATGCTGTGAGGTAAGTGGTGTTTTTATCTCCCTTTTACAGTTGAGAAGACTGAGGCAATCAGGTTAAGTTACTTCCTCAGGGTCATATTTGTTAGTGAGGGAGGATGGATTTGAATATCTGTATTCCTGACTTCAGGCTCTATCCATGAACCACCCAGCCATTTCTAGGAGGCATTGTCATTTATTGGAAATTTCACTATACTAGAAATCAGGAGGCTTGAAATCTGTTTCTCTTTGGGTCACTACTAGTGATGTTGGATTAGTCACTTAACCTTAATGAGTTCATTTTTCCTCATTTGTAAAATGAGAGAGAGTATGTTTGATAATTCCTAAGGTTTTCTTCCAAATTTCAAATATTATTATCTATGTTCTTCATTCTAAAAATGGTTTGAAGTCTTAGGAATATAAGGTTATCATCCATCATGAATTTGGAATACAGTGAATCTTACACAGCAGAGGTGTCTCCCCTCACTGATAGGGAGCATAGAAGGAGTGAGAGGAGGAATGAAGCTCACAAAACTCCTCATTAAGCCTGAAATAAGATTAAAATGTAATGGGGAGGTGTTTAATATAATAAATAAAATATAGTATAAATAATGGTAGTTAGTGATTTTTCAGACAATTAGCAGCCTGCATGGATCCATTTCTATTTGAGTTTGACATCTCTGTGGTATGGTGTCTTTCAAATAATAGATACTCAATTGTTGCTGGATTTTTGCACCTTCTTTATTAATCAAGAAGATTCATAAGAAATACATGTAACCTTTCTGTTTATATTGGAAAAGAAAGAAAAGAAATTTGGGAGTGGCCAAAATCACACATGGTTGTTGCAGATGCTAGTCAGTGTTACCAGTGAGACTGAAGATTGATTATCCTTGGTCCAGGATGAAGCATTTTAAGGGTCTTTTTACATTCCCTATAAATTAGAACCTTCTCAATGATTATTATTGTGATTATCATAGTTAGTATTTTTATCATAGCTCTTTTAAGGTTTGCAAAGTGCGTTCCATATGCTATTTCATTTGTTCTTCAAAACAGCCCTTCGAGTTAGGTACTATTTTCTTCTCCATTTTACAGATGAGGAAACTGAAGCTGAGAAAGATTAAGTGACTTGCACAGAATCCCAAAGTTACTAAATGTGTCTGTAGCAGGATTTGAATTCATATCTTCTGGACTGGTGCTCTATTTATTATTGTCTAGAAAATGAGATCTAACTAATGAAAGCATTTTAAAGATCTGATAAACATCTAGCTTTTAATTTCCCACTTACTTTTATTCTTAAGTCTGACTAGGAAGTCAGTGCTTTCATTTAATATCAAGAAATAAAACAAACTTGTACAAATAGCTTAAGATTTTGTCTCCACTCTCGATCCAGTTTTATACCTATTTCTAGTTAGAGTCCAATTAATATTAAGGGTACCATTTGAAACTAAGATTCAGAAAATCATTCAGATGAGAAAAAATATTTCATCAGAGACTTACAAGATTATATGACCTATTTGTTAATATTGCTTACAAAGGTGTTGAGCTGTTAAGTTCTAAATGTTCATTTACTAATAAATGTGTCTTCAGTTACTAAGATTGGCATCTCATTTTATTTGGTACATTATGGTCATGTAAAGATAATGTCTGTTTTCAACCTTTCCAAGTCAACAGTTTTTAATCTTGTGAGCTAGGCCACTGTCCATTCCTTTCTTTCACACATGAGTAAAGCGAGACAAATATAGGTTATATTTCTTAGATAATAATATTTACTCTTGGTCATAACTGAAAAGCTTGAGATGTAGAAAGGCCTTATTCTGCTGTCAATAATGCCTACAATTTTTATTCACTTCTTTTATCTACTAAAAGGATCACAAGTATTCCTTTAGTTTGTATTAAGATTTCAGGAATAGCAGTATTATCAATAATATACCAGAGTTCTGTTCTTATCTTGAATCTTTCTGCATTTGAGTAGCTAAGTTCACACTTTATATTCCAATAGAAATGTTGTAACTATCAGAAACAATTTATCCAGGTGACATCTGATGGATTTCTGTGTGGATCTCTTTTTTAGTCTTTATCACTAGACCTGACCTCTGTCTTCCTAAAGCTCTAGTAGTTTTCAAATAACTCCTGAAAATTTTGCTCATATGGTCTATGACCACCTTAAGCTCCACAAATGTGAAACTAAACTCATCTATCCTACAAAACCACCTACCCTTTTCAATATCTGTATTTTTCATCAATAATCCCCTGTGGGACTCCCTTTCCCCTAAATTCAGCCTCTTTTCCCCCTCACCCATTCCTTACTCATATCTATTCAGTTACCAAAATTTTTTCATTCATAATATTTCTTATGTCTATCTTTTCCTCTGTTCCTATTGCCAGGAATGAAAATGAATCACAGATCCTTATTACCAGATGCCTAGAACATTACTGGAAACTCTTTACTATGCTCCCTATCTCTTGTCTCTTCCACACCTCCCCTTTTCTGTATATGTCAACAAGATTAATTTTTCTTAATGCACAGTCCTGATCATGTTAACTCTCCTATTAGGAAACCTTCAGTGATTCCCAATATACATTTAGGGTACAGTCTAAAATCCCCATCTGGATATTTAAGACCCTTTGCAATTTGGCCCCATCCTAAAGTAATGACTTCTAAGAACACTCTCATTCAGTCAGATTCATTCTCCATACTAAACTGAATCTTGTCTGTTCTTCAGCAGACAGTTCAATTCCATTCTCTTTGAAACTCTCCAAGATCTTATTCTCTCTCTACCAAATAAACTCTCTTTTCAAAATTTCTAGACTCTAGCCCCAGTGTTCTCTAGGTAGGGTAGGTAGGTAGGTAGGTAGAAAATTTTTCAGTTTTGATTCATCCTATTCATATGGCATATAACCATATACAATCACATACCAAATTCTGTGCTAATTAAACTCTCTTAGATATTTGTCCCTCTTTGCAAAAAGAGCAATCCTAGATTCTAGGATCTATGGTTATTTGAATTTGTTTGCCTTCATTTTATCATTCTCCTATTTCTATTCCATAACTTTATTATCCCTTAGCCCCTTACAATTTAATCTATTTATTATATGTGACCAGATTCATAATACTAGTGTTGTGTCATGTCTATAGTTCCTTTGCAGCCAGTGCTACCCCCTTTTTATCTGTTGGTGTTCTTTGATCAAACTCACAGTGGAAAAAGGTATTGTGGGAAAAGGGCTGGTCTTAAAATCAGCAGTCTGGGCTTTGATCCTGCTTCTGTAACTAGATGTGACCTTGGATAATTCAAACTCTGAGCTTCTGATTCACTTTATTGATATAGTTCATTCAAGCTGCAGGCTTCTGTAATTCTTGAGTTCCTTTTCTCTAAACCTGACTGTGCCAAACTATAAGTATAGCAAAAGGAAATATAGTGAAGTTATCAAATGAACTTGTGGTCTTCAAGGTCCTTCACATTCTAGCAGAAGAGCACTCTGTCTCTTGTAGGACACAAAGAAAATCAAATGCGTGCCATAAAATATCACGTCTTCTAAAGTACTTCTGATATTTAAGTCCCCAAACTTAATGGTAGCCTGGTCATAATGTTTTAAAAGTATATTTTTCATCATGTTCAAGTACAAGTAGTTTTAATAATGTATCTTAAATTTGCATAGCATTTACTAGGTCAAACACTATGCTAACTGATTTACAATTCTCTCATTTGATACCCTTGATAATCCTTGGAGGTAGATGTTATTATTATCTTTATTTTGCAAAATGAAGCAAGGGTTGTCCAGGATCTCATAACTAATAAGTTTATGAGATTAGATTTAAACTCAGGTCTTCTAGACTCCAGCCCCAGTGTTCTCTAGGTAGTGTAGGTAGGTAGATAGATAGATAATAATAATGATGATGATGATGATGATGATGATGATGATGAATACATAGATAACAGAGATAGGAAGACAGAAAGCTTCAAATATACAAGTGTGGTTATGTGTATATCTGTGATATCATCAATTCATAAATCATGGTTTGAGGATAGTAAGCTGGGACCAAAGCTGCTGAAGTTCCTAAGGATTAGAATTGTAGACAAAGTGTATTTAAGAGCCCCCAAACACATTTTTTGCAAGTTAAAGACATAAAAGCATACATGAATACCAGAATGGAGTTAGAAATATGTCAAAGACCAGGTTGAAGCTAGAAACATGCAAATGTTAAAGGGAAGTGGACCATAAGTAGATGTATAATATTAGTACCAGGCAATATTCTCTGATCCATAATATCTATTTGAACCTTGATTCTATTACTGTTTTATAACATTGAATTACTTTTGAAGTATACATCTCAGATTATAAATATCACTAAAAATATTTTAATTAAACATGGACATAGGTGGTTCAATGCATAAAGTGCTCAACTTGGAAGACAAGAAAGATCTGAGTTTGCGTCTTGTCTCAATTAACCTTTCAGTAACTAAGTTTACTTATCTGCAAATTGACAATAGTAATAGCATCTATAACCTAGGTCAGTTATGAGATTCAAATAAGATAACACACACACATATGAAATTGAAGCTAGGAACATGCAAAATTATTATTAATACTTTCAAATTAGGCAACAACCAATTTTTAATCTAATTAGTTCAAGGAAATTTATATACATGAAATTTTTGTTTAGTTATAACTTAAATTATCTTGCTAAAAATTAACATTTATTTTTTAAAACTTTGAACTCCAAATTTTCTCCCTTCTTCCCTCCCCTCTCCTGACCCTTGAAAAGGGAAGCAATATGCTATCTATTATACATATGAAGTCATGTAGAATATTTTCTATATCAGCTGATGTGTTGGATTTTGTTCACATGTCATATTTCACCTTTTCTGAAGGGCTTCCCAAAAGAAATTTACTATCCCATGTTTTTTTCTTGTATGTATTGAAGTAGGTGGAGATAACAGTAGCTTTTTCAAATATGTAGGAAGTAAGAACATAAATTAAATAATATGGTTTTTTTAAAGTTCATTCTATTCTATACCTCATGTCAATGAGTTTTCTACTAAATTATCAACTTTAACTCTTATATTTATAAATATGGCTAGTCTGCAATGTTTATAGCAAATAACAAATCTAATAATTTTTTTTCCTTTGGCTCTTTTGCATTTCTTATGATGTACAAAAATAAGGTGGTGGTGATGGTGATAGTTTTTCAAGAATTAAGGAAGGGAAAATAAGTTACTTTATAATGATCAAATCTTTTCTTATTCTGTACCTCTATTCAGAAAACTTACTCTGCCCTTTCTCCATCAGCTGTCAAAGCAGTCTTTTCTTTTATATACTTTTTTCTGTCTTCACTTTTGTGTTTGAATAAATTGTTATAAAATAATTTCTAATGTTTTCTTTTTCGTGGTAAGGATAGAATCATCTTAAAATAAGATACCATTAATAGTTCAAACATTTTGGTTTCCTGCATATTCCCTAGGGTATGCAGCTTCATTTTTAGTTTAAAATATTAGGTAAATAATAGTGCGAAAAATAAAAATAAAAAAATTTTTGAAAAAAAATCACTGCATTACATTTACTTAGGATGTTCTATAATGCATGGTTTCTGCCTAGGAGAATAGAATATATAGATATAGATAGATATGTATTTATAGAATAGAGGAGAATAGAACACACACACACACACACACACACACACACACACACATATATATATATATATATAAAATACATATCCATATATATGTATATGTGTGCACATATACTATATGTACTACATATACATATACTTTTAAATTTTCATCTAGCTTATTTTTTCAGTGATATGAATTCTTTGCTTTGAAATAGTTCACTGGTCATAATCTTACCATTTCTCTGTAGGTTTGTTGGAGGGGATAAATTTGCTCAAGAATAATTTCTTTTTCTCCCAGTATCAACTTCAAAGTCCTAATAGTTCCCTAGTGCCCCCTTTGGCATTCTTTGCCAACCTGGAATACTGGCCGTCATCTTTGCATAAAGCAATTTAGCCACTATTGCTTGATCTCAAGGAGGAATAGAGTAAATTTTGTGAATGTTTGACTAACCTTTGATAATTAATATAAAGAAGGTATTAAATGAAAACATCTCTGTCATAACCTAATCCTTAATCTGTACATAATGAAAATACACATCTGTTAGCAATCACTTTAATATTGTTTATTTTACTACCTAATTTTAAAATTTTTTTGATTTTTATTTTCAGTTCCAGATTTGCTATATAAATATCTGTATATCTTTATCTATATCTATATCTATCCACATATACATATACACACATACCCTTTATTGTCTTGCATTAGTGGAGTTTTTAAAAAGCAAGAGCCAAATCTTTATAATGTTCTTAATATAGAGTGTCACAAAGCTTCAGTGCAGTTTAAAGCTGCTAAAACTTAGATACTTTGAGATATTGAGGTTTAAACCTTCACTAAGACTTTGGGACAATCTATATATCACAGGAAAGTAGATGCTTAACTACATTTTTTTATTATTATGAATTAGGGATGATTTATTTTTTTTACAAATAAAGGCATCGAGAATATATTCCTGGTCTTAGCACCTATAAAACTTTGTGTCAGAAGCTGCTTCTGACACTAACTGCGCAATCCTGTGCAAGCTGCTTATCTGCTGTATGTTTCGGGTACCTTGCTAGGACTTACAGCTATGGCACAGCTCTGGAGTCAGGAAGACCTGAGTTCAAATTTGTCCTTAGTCCCTTGACACTAGCTGTGTGATCTTAGGCAAGTCACTTAACCCTGTTTGCCTTGCATCAAAGACCATCTCCAGTTATCCTGATTTATATTTGGTCACAGTTCCCAGATGACTCTGGAGGAGGTAGTGAGGCTGATGACATAGTACAGCACCCCCTCACTCAAATCCAATTCACGTGCCCATAATAGCATCTTCTCCCCGATGAGCTTTCCACCCAGGTTCCAAGATTGGTTTAAGTGCTACATTCTGACCATATAACTATCATACCAATAAACTCCACTAGCTCTTAAATCAATCTATAAGTCTCTGTGCTAATCACTGGAGATACAAAAAAGAGGCAAAAGATAGTCTTTGCCCTCAAGGAGCTTACACTTTATTGTTTAGAGCCCTTTAAAATCTCTCGTATAGTTTTGATTATGATACTCCACTGTCCGGCCAGATTGTCTTGCTGTTCTTCATACATTTACATGCTTTCTCTGCACCTTTGTATTTGCTGATTCCCCGTGCTTGGAAATCACTCTTAAGGTCCCCTTTACCTTTTAGAATTCGTGATTCTCTTCAGAACTTTTCAAGCAAATTTTCTTACTGAAGCCTTTCTTGATTCTTGTCCTCAAATATTTTATTTTGAATAAATTTATTTATCTTCACTGGCTAACATACTGTCTGGCATGTAATAGGAAATTAGTAATTTATATACACAGGGGAAGGGGTTTCCATACTAGGATTTCCTTACCCTGATGAAATCACAGATGGTTAGGAAAACTAAGGAACTACCAAAAATCTCTTCCCTTGTATGAATCTGACCATTTGAAGCTATATATATATATACTCTATTTGCAAATGGTCAAGTTGCAAATTGTTCTTTCCTAAAGGCAGAGAGAGTTTGGACCCACAGGGATAGTGGGCTTTGAATGACAAGATTTTGCAGATGTTGACCTCTCTAACTTGGAACTAATATAATAGGTGGAACAAAATAGTAACTACATGAAAAGATGCTTGGAGATACTATTTAGATTTCTCTGCATTGACTTTGAAAGAAAATGGAAAGCTGGTATGGTGGCATAGCCTTATAATCCTTGATACTTGAGGCTGAGGTTGATGGCTCTCTTGAGCTCAGGAATTCTGATGTACAGTGGTCTAAGCTGTTCCAGTTTCTGCATTAAATTTTAATATACTGAATCCTAGAGCATGGGGACTGCCATGCCCCCTAAAATGGTGCAGCCCAGGACAGACACAGAGCTGGTCAAAGTTGTATAAAAATCTATGACAGACACAGAGCTGGTCAAAGTTGTTATAAAAATCTATGAGACTCTGAAGGCCAAAGTGTTGAATGGATTGGGCTATGCCATCTGTGGTCCTCAGCTAATCAAAAGGGAGTTAGGTTACAATCCCCAAATCCAGAGTGGCAGAGAAGCTAGCAAGAACCCCTTTTCTTTGTGAAGGGTAGGGTGGCCTTGGAATAGGTTTGCCCTGAGACAGGAGCCCAGGCCTTGGAAAGTGTGGAGCTCTAGGGGCTGTACTAATAGCAGAGCAGTAGAGCCCCATGAATGGCAAGCAGACTTTGTCCTAGGGTTAAGGCTGTTGCATCATATTGATGAGTAGCTCACAATTTAAAGATGGAGAAGAAAGACCATACTGATGATAGCCCCTCAAGAGACAGGTTAAGATATATCTGCTAGTCACATTCTGGCAACAGATGTCACATGCTGGTGCTTCATCAATGCTCTGTAGTTCCTCCCTGATATGGGAGGAAGCAAAACCAATTTAAAGCCAAGAGACTCCCACAGCAGCTGAAACCATCTCTAGTAGTTCTCTTTCCTATCATTCAGGGCAAATCATGTCTCCCATCATTTGATTGGTTGTGTGATCTTCAAAACCAAAGATCTAATAGTAGAAGTCGTCATAGCAGGTGGTAGTGGTGGTAGTAGTAGTGATGGTAGTGGTGATGGTGCTAATGGTAGTGATAGATAGTAGTTGGTAGTAGTAGTAGCAGTAGTAGTAGTAGTAGTAGTAGTAGTATGAATAGCCACCTCATCACCTCATTTCCAGTGAGGACCAGATAGGGGAGTCACTTAATCTTTTGTGTTTTTTAAAGGTAGCCACATTGGTTGCGTTATATTTGGATACAACCCATCCGGCCTAACTTCAGATTGAGAGAGATAATGGACTTCTGATTTCATTGCCACTAAAAACTCTTGAGTTGAGGAAATTCTCAACTACTGCTGCAAGTTGTCACCTTCTTTGCATTTTATATTCTTAAAGAGTCATTAAAACTGAGAGATTAAGTAATTTGCCTGAGGTCAGTTCCTATGAATTTGTTAAAGGTGGCTTAAACCTGGGTTTTAATGGCTTCAAGACTGGACCTCCATCTACAAGCCAAGGCTGTCTCTGAGTTTTACATATCAGTTCAGTATATAATCTACTTAACTTTTTGCTTACTTATTTGCAATTATATGACATGAAATAAGACTTGGCCTTGCATCCAGTCTGCTCTTTATGTAAAATTACTTTATTACCAGTGCACTTGTCCTAATGAGTCTCATGAGATGTTCATTTCTTTTAGAATGCCCACTTCCCCCAGGGAAACAATTAAAAAAAAAAACCAACCCCAAAAGAATGGTGGAATGACTATAGTAAAACATTTTCTGTTATGGCCACCAATAGTTTTTCTTAATGTTATAGTCTATACATATTAGTGCTGTGGCAAGTCTCTTCTCAGCTCTATGCCATTATCTTATAAATATCTCGACTCTGACTTTACAATGTCGTTTATAGAATTTAATAAGGCAAATGTAATAATGCTGCCTGTGTTTTAATGCACAATCTCAATTGAGTTGACCACAAGATAAATAGAAACAGAAACGATAACTTGTTCCTACATATTCTTTTTAATAAGCATGTTATTTAGTTGATCAGCTTCCTGCAATAATGCTTTCTATCCAAGTCTCCCAAACAAATTGGCTAATGTTTTCTCACGCTTTTGCTCTGGGAGTATTGGTTCCCTGAAGATATCTCTGAATTAAACTTCTTGAAAAATCCTAAGTTCTATATTAGGTTAAATAGAGAAATATGACTATAGAGGAATTAAGAAAAGGGAATGCATATTTGAATTCATATTGCATTATTTTAGAGTGGAACTTTTTTTCTTGCTGTTTACAAGATCATGAACAAGATGCAAGTCCTTTGACATAACAAAAGTGCAGTTTTGCATTTAATTTCTAGCATGTGTCTTTTTTTTGGGGGGGGGCATGGTTTAATATGAAACACACCACTGTGTCAAATGTACAGTCATTCTTTGATACATTCATGTACTTAAACCCACAAAAGAAAACTGGTTTTTGGTGTGTTTTTTTTAAAGTTGTTCATGCCTTTATTGCAAGTAAAATCACTTGTCATGCCAGCTAGCAGTTGCAAAATGCAAACCTTCATTCTGTAACTGCCTATTTCTCATTTGGTTCTGACATATTAAAAAGCATATAATTAATGGTTGACATTAGTAATTAACATTAACTTTATGGTGCTTAATATGCCATCATTCATCCATCAAATAACCGAGGTGCATTAATGTCTTGGCATAAAGGTTTTAATTATTATAAAATGGTCTTTCAGTTTTCATATGGAATATTTGAAAGAAACCCAAAATATATTAACAACAACAAAAAAGGAAAAGATTTCTATAAGCATTTGTTGAGAATGAGTGGCTATTTTTATTTCTCCTTAGGAGTGTGTACCAGCAATCGTACAGGGAACTTCCAGGGAAGAATGCCGGCCTGAGTGTACCAGCCTCAGCAGTGGCTAAAGAGCACCACCTGGCTGCAATTGCCCGTGCACTCTGGAGAAATTTCTTTCCATTCCTGAAGAGCCAGAGAATGTCACAGACTGTGCCTATCCCTCAGCTTGCAGATACTGCTGCAGGTCAGCATTTATCTTTTATTTACTGTTGGCTATTTACTTTGCTCCTTACAGACAGCTGTTGTTTTGTCAGTATATTATTGTCTCCTCCAAATTTCTTACTGCTGTAGCCCTTTGAATGGTAAAACATTTTGACAACCACAAAAAACAGAGCTGCCTCTTTTAATAGGATCCTTTTATTTTTTATCCAGCTATGATTTATTAGAGACAAGGCTTGTTTTTGCTGAAATGAAAGAGGTATTATTAGTAGTATTGATAAAACTACTACTGATAGCAACAATTCACATTTATATAGGGTTCTAAAGTATTACAAAAACACCTTTCTCACAACATCCCAAAGCTACTCTTCATCTGAAGATTTTTATATTTAAAAGAACAGTTTGATTGGTATCTCATGTTGTTTTCTGAAAGTGTCATCACTGTGAAAGCAAATGATTTTTACAGTTGAATTGCATAAATTTATACCCAGGCTTAAGCAGGTTATTTTGCATGAAAAATTGTTCTGCATGGAACATAAAGTAGTTGAAATATCATTGATTCTTAGTCAAACTGAGAATCTGTTGAACTACTTCTGTGATCCTAGACAAGTCACTTAACCTCCATAGGCCTCAGTTTCCTCATTTACAAAATGAAATGGTTCAACTCAACGAGCATGAAATTATGTTCTGCTCTAAATTCATGATCCTATACACGTAGCATCTGAAATACTTAACAAGAGTATCAATCAAACTTGAAAGTAGGAAGGTGGTGGTGGTGGTGGTGGTGGTGGTGGTGGTGGTGGTGGTGGTGGTGGTGGTAGGAGCAATAGTAGTAGAAAGTGATAAATAAAAATGTTGGCTTGATAATCCCATATATTTGTTATGATTTTATAAAATAAAATTTTGATTTTTTTAAATTGCAAGTACTCAACAAATAAAAGTAAATATTTTCTGGAGTATATTCAAAGCATATATTTAAAGCATAAATATTTAAGCTACTTACATTTTAACTTGGAAGAGTGATAAAATATAATATAAATTTTAAGTTTTGTATTTTGTTCCTACATCTAAATAAAGTCATGTATAACATTTAAATTATTATTTTATTTTTAATTTAATTTTATTTTATTTCCATTTAAACATTCGTTGAGAGTTTAAGTTTATTTTTAGCTAGGCAGAGACTTAAATATTTTTAAATGAAGCACTTTGGGAAAACAGTGGCTAAAATTTGTTTTTTACCCTGATATGACTAAGCAGATATGAATTTTAAAAACTCCTCAGAAGAATAGAATATTTGAACTCATGTCACTTGCTCAAATATCTTTGGAATAGATTTTAATAAGGTAATGGTATCATGCTATGGAGGCACTTATAAGTACCTAAATAAATAAATAGACATCACAGTTAATAAATAGATATCACAGTTAATCCAATAGAGCTATTTACAAATCAGTTATTACCAGTTTCTTTGGGTCTTTTCTCCTTAGGTGAAGACCTGTATCCTCAGTCTTTACTGTTCCATGTACTTTACATGTATTTATCAATTTTTGCATTACACTGGTATGGATTGGGATATTGATCAATCTTACATTCAGCAAATATTTATTAGATACATGCTATGAGCATGGGTATGTAAGTAGATTTATTGAAAAGTTGTAGAGAAAGAAAACTTAGCATTTAAGAGGAACATATCATTAAATACAAATTAATATAGTGAAAACCAGGGGAAAAGGATAAAGGGGGTGGTCAGTTAAATAGGGCTAGTTGCAGAATAGTAATTCCTGAAGGGAATGAGTTTGAAGTTGGTGGGGGGTTTTTTTATTTGTTTTTAAGAAAGTATAATGCACATTGTCCCAAACAGTTTTGGGAGAACCAATGTTGTGAAATGATATTTGTGTGGTGGGTTTTTTGTTTTGTTTTTAGTTTTTGCAAGGCAATGGGGTTAAGTGGCTTGCCCAAGGCCACACAGCTAGGTAATTATTAAGTGTCTAAGGCCAGATTTGAACTCAACTCTGGATTCTAGTGCCGGTGCTCTATCCACTGCGCCACCTAGCTGCCCCAAGAAATGATATTTGTGAAAGAGGAAGGCTTGGCTAAGTAATTTATCAGTTCCTGAGGAGCTGATAAATACTGTCTTTAAATGTTTTTTTTTTTCCTAGACACAATGGAAAAAAAGATGCAAGTGACACTGCAGCAATCAGCCAAAATAAGACAAGTCAGCCCTTGGGTTAGAGCCATTGGAGGATAGCAATGTTTACCATCAATGATAACTTTTAATAAAAGAGGATGTAAACATCAAAGCTTTTTTTTTAAATAAAACTAAGAGTTTCTCTTTATTTTAAATCTAGCTTTTACTTGTTTGGCTTTGGATTTGTCCAGAACAGCCCCCTCAGACCTTCAGCCTCAGCCAGTAACATCAATGATGCAATTATTTGGATGGGACGATATGATTTGGCCCCAGCTTGTATCTAGGTATTTAAGTCATCTTATTCAAAATAGGTAAGTACTTTTCACTTCTTATTCCAGTCATTGAATCCCAATATAGATGAAATAGGACAGCAAAAAAAAATTATTGATATCTTTTGTTTTACATTACCTTCATTTCCATATATATTCCTTTCCTCTTCTCAGAGAGACATTTTATATAACAAAGAAAAAGAAGAGTGTTCAAGTACAACTGGTTCAGTAAAACTAACCAAGTGTAGCTGCAGATTTATGCATCCATAGTCCCCCACTTCTGCTAAAGAAGGGAAGGAGATACATTTCCTTAGATCTTCTTTTCAAGCAAACTTGATCCTGAATACGTAGCATTTTTTTTTGGTGATTCTTTCCATCCACAGTGCTAAATCATTGCTGTCCTTGTGCAAGGACTTGATGGTTCTATAGGATTCACTTTGTTTCAATTCATGTAATTCTCTTGTTTCTCTATATTCTTCATGTTCATAATTTCTTACTGCAATATTAGTCCATTACATTTATATGCTATAATTTAGTTAGCCATTCCCCAATCAGTGAGCATTCCCCCCTCCCAAGTAACTATTTTTCTGTGTATTAAAGCTTTCTTTCTATTTTCATCCTTCTTGGTTTATATGCCTAGCCAAGTGATTCAAAGGATATGGCCATTTGAGTCATTTTCTTAGCATAATTCCAAACTGCTTGCTAGAATGGTAGCATTGATTTTTAGCTCCACTAACATAAAATGTGAATTTAAAAAGAATATCTTTCATGCCTGTAATCATCTAATTCTCATAGATCTGGAGTTGGAAAGGACCTTAGGAGTCCTAGGAGACTTAGGAGACATCTGGTTCGGCTTCTTAATTTTTCAGATGAGGAAACTGAGGTCAGAGAAGTGAAATGACCTGCTTGATGGTCACACAAATATTACATGGCAGAGCTAGGATTTGACCCTAGCACCTCTGATTCCAAAACTAGTTTGTTTCTCCATGAACCATTCAGCCTTCTGCACTGGACTTTTTTTTTAGTTCCATTATCACTATGGCATTAATAACTAGAGGAAAGAAAGGAATATATTTTATGGTGTGACTTTAAAAGTTTCTAATAATTACTTTTCAAGTTTTCTCAGTTTTTAGTTAAGATCCAGCACAGCAGGTTTGCTCCCTATTAAAAGAAATTGAACCTTTTCCCGAGTTATTATTATTATGTATATATATTTCACATATCAGATATTTGATTTTCATAAGGATATGAAACCCAAAGAAGCTTAAAACTGGGCTTTATGTGCTTTCTAACTTGATTCCAAGTTTTATCCTCATTAAACTAAAATAAAAATTGTAAATAGTCTCATTTTATGTTATGACGCAATGTAAGGTTTTATTTTGAGCCTCATTATGTTCTAGCTGCAAAATGAAGAAGTTGTTTTATTTGTCCTTTAAAATCCATTCCATTCTAAAATGCAGTAATTTTTTCCTGATATTTAGACTCTTGGGGTAGAGTACAGGGGGGTGAGTAGACTCTCTAGATCTGTCATTTACCATGAGAACTCCTTATTTAAAAATTTGTTCTGCCATTTACAGTCTTAGAGAATTGTCTTGAGCATTGATTGAAAGGTTAAGTCAGTCAGTGACGGGCATTTCCTCTCCCAGTCAATAATCCAGTCTTAACCAATATGAGTTAGGGGTAGGACTTGAACCCAGGCCTTCCTGACTGAGTGTGACACTCTAATCACTTCACCACTAGCCTCTCAGTTAGACTATACTGTAGTGAGAATTTTGATTCATTTCAAAAAGAGTATTATTCCTCATATTTTCCATAAAAGTTTTTAAATGTTTTTTATGTATTTAAGGCAATGAGATTAAGAGTAACTTGCCTAAGGTCATATAACTAGGCAATTATTAAGTGTCTGAGGTCAGATTTGAATTCAGATCTTCCTGACTCCATGGCTGGTGCTATCTACTGCACCACCTAGCTGCCTCTCCATAAAAGTTTAAAATATGGATTTTTACTAAAATTATTAGAAGAATCACAATTATGAAGAAAACTGGTGTGTGTGCATAGAATTCTTGTTTGTAGTTTTAAGCATCTTATACATCACCTTGGAGAATCATATCTAGAACTCTGGGTATGTGTGTGTGTGTGTGTGTGTGTAAATAATTCAGTCTTATACATCATGAAAGGAATTAGCACTTTCTTTACAGTTCTCTAATGCATTGATTAGGGAATGTAAATGTACTTTAATTATCTTTGTGTATTATCTCTCTATGAGACTATAAAAACCATGAAGGCATGGACTTTGTCTTAGCTAAATTTTGTGTCTCCCCTAACACCTAGCACAGAGTTATCCTTTGTTTGGGGATACTATATGAAGCTGTGATGAATAGATATTTGTCTAACACATTTGTGGCATTTGATATTTTAACTTAAATTAACTTGTTTGGAGTCTAGTAACTCATTGCTTTGCCCTTTCCCTTCTAATTTCCTTTTCTCTTTGCTTCCCATCTTGTGAATTCAGGGAATGGGGCCCAGACCAGAACTGAGGAATTAAACACCCCAAGACTCTCGTCTTCCCTGTCCTCTTCATGATAGCTCATTGATACCTGTGGTACTATATGGTCCTTTGAAGTTTTTTTGGGGGGGGAGGGGGTTTGAGAAAGTGAAATATGAGGTGCTTAATAAGAAGAAAGACAAAGTATATGATTCTATGATAATCAGATAAATATCAGGTAATATCAAGGACCCCATGAAAGTACTAACTGCCATGGTGATCTAGACCCAGATGTATCAGATCCAACTCCAAAGGACTTAATCATCCCCCCAAAATTTCACTAAAACATCTAATATTAGGAAGTCAAATAAAATAATACTTTACAAATAGGGTTTGATTTTCTCCAAAAAGTAGTCAAACAGATTATTGTTTACCCATCAGTGGTTGGGCATATATCCTAGACATAATCATTTTTTGTTCTTCTCCCTCTATATTAGTGCTCATCCCCTCATGCACATATAGAATACAGACTAGTTTACTTTGCATTTGAACTCTGGAGTAATTTGATATTTTTTGTGACTTAATTTTATCAGAATAAATTCTGCTGAAAAAAAGGAAATTGTAAAAGTATTAAATAATGCTGACTCTAGTTTAATGTGTTTCTTTTGCCTTCTTTTCTACCCACTTATATTGAGCCTTTTTTTCCCTTTTTTAATGACATCATAGGATACATTTTGGATAGGGAATCAGGAGTTCTATATTCAAGTCTTGCTCTGCCTATTATTATGAAATTATTGTGTGTTTGGGCACCTATGGGCAAATTCATCTCATATCCTCATTTTCCTCACTTGTTAAAGGAAGAGATTGGGCTAGATGTTAGATTTCCTGTAAGACTTCTTCTAACTCACCTTCTCTGACTAAAATCTCATGGATCTTTCTTCCTCCCAATTGTCTTTATTACAGTGCATTCAATTTTCTAAACTTGATTTGTAAACCTCCTGCCTTCATTTATAATTCCTCCCCCCCGACCTTTTCTCTCTCTGTATTCACATGGAGAGAGAGAGAGAGAGAGAGAGAGAGAGAGAGAGAGAGAGAGAGAGAGAGACCTTTAAAAAATTGTATGACATTTTATGCTGTAAGAGAATTTTTTACATTTAGGTAAAATGTAATTTTATAGAGGTCTATATGCTGTTTTGTGATGTCTTTATTAATATGCCCTGCATAATAAGAGGTTTTTGAAGTATCAGCTCCGTGAAAACAGTGTAAATCTCTTTTGCTTTATTAATATGTGAACTTAAATCAATGTGGTTTTTTGTTGTTATTGTGTGTTTGTGTGTGTTTTCTTTTATCTTTTTCATCAGGACTCTATCTGAGACACTTTCCCATTCAGGCTGTACATCATTTCAAGCCTTAACTGTACGATCATGGATCCGCTGTGTTTTGCAAATGTACATGAAAGACCTCTCTGAGCCCAATGGCATTTTGGTTGATATGGATGCTGAACAAACTGTTGGTAAGTGTTTTGGGCTACACTTTTGATTCTGTATTGTTGGATATGTTTGAAATTCTCAGCTAATTGCATCAACTAATATAAAAGATATAGAGATTGATTTGTAATTAGGTATGAATATAAACAGAATTATATTCCCCTCTGCTGCCTGTTCTTTTTCTTGATGTTTTGCCTGCACCATACATGACAAATTTCTCTCATACAAAGATAAAAGAGCTTGTTTCCTTGGAAGCAAAGAACAAAAACTTGCTCCTGAGGAGACAAGCTTTTTTTTTTCTCCCTGAAGAAACTGATCAGAAAAAAGTGAAAATCTGAAGTAAATAACTAGACATCACACTGTGAACTCCCTAAAAAGAAAAATACCCAATTATGAATAATTCTTTCCCATTTTATATTAGATATTTTGCCTTTCTTCTACTTCTCCATTATTCACTGAGTGATACTTGTTCTGTTTTTTTTATCTCTTACATACAGTCTAGTTGTCTATAGGACATATCTTCTCCTGAAGCTATTGTTTATGCCCATTTTGTAAATTGCAGGAAGGCCAGACTGAAAAAATTCTCCAAATTTACTTTGATAACTTATTACACTAGTTGGCTTTACGTGAATAAATTTATGTGCTCGAATGTTTCACAAGTACATGATTTCTTTGAATAAAGCCTTTGCTTAGTGAAAGAAACTTAATTCAGAGTCTTTGAATTTTGTGGAAATTTGAATTTAAAAAGAAAGACAGCTTCATGAATGAAGTATAGTACATTTCCTGATACATTGTCTTTTTAAACAGAAAAAGAGTACATGGAACAGTTGGCTGAACTGACAAGGTTGCTATTTCAGCTTCCAGAAGTAAAGAATATTCTCTCAAAGGCTCAAGTTGAACATTTAGCTATCACACAAGACCCACCAAAAGCACTTGTCCTATTCCTTGAGGTACTGTGCATTTATCAGCATAATTATATATCTCAGTTAAAGTGATATGTAAGAAAACATGACGTATTCTTGAAAAGTTGCCTGTGAAATGAATTTCTTTAAGTCTTGTCATGTATTTTTCCATTGCTTTCTATTGCAGTATTGAAGATAAATTCCCAGAGGAAAAAATTTGGACTTAAGACATAAAACAGTTCCATGCAAGAAGACAGAAAGCTCTTAAAAATAAGATTAAATGAAAAATAATAAAGAATTGAAGTGATACATCAGCACCTTAGCTTAACCTCAGAATTCATGTGGGGGGCTATCTTGTAGATTAAACTTGCCTTAAAATAAGATTTTTTGGCATGACTTAAGTTCATTTGCATAGGACCCAATGCCATTCCATTTTATAAGTTGGTACAATAATGTTAATTTTAGGATGCTTAAAGTTAAGTTTCAAAGTATAACTGTACAATGCTGTAATACAACATATTGAGCCAGAAATTAATTTGCTTTGGAAAGAAAGTTATGTCTGGCCTTTAGAATTCAACCTATGGCTTTTTCTCCTTTCTAGGAAAACATTTCCTTTCAAAATCTAATGTTTTAAACCATTAATTCCCTATTTAGGTGCCATATGTTTGCATATCAGCTTTTCAAGCAATGTAACCTTCCTAAGCCTATGTGTGGTCATTTGTTGGTGGCATTCCTTATGGATTTACAGCTAACATCAAACTAGGTGTAATAATTGGTATGTGACAGGCAAGATGCTAAAATAATGGGATAGAACAGTGCACTGAATCCAAGTTTATAAAACTTTTGAATTAAAAAAAACATTTCATGTTCAGGGTAGACAAGGTATAGCTAGATAGTTGTTGGTCTGAAATAGACTTCAAGGACTTTAATGGATTACATATAACCACAAGATAATAATCAATAGTATGGCATGGAAGCAAAAAAGGCTAACACTAATCTAGGTTTATTGAATCTGAAGTATTATATTTAGTTTGGGAAGCCAAGCAGAGTAGAACAACAAGGATGGTGGTCTTGCCATATGAAAATTGCTTAAGAAGCAGGGAATGGTTAGCTTGGAGAAGTTGAACAAGATACTTGTTTTAGCTGTCTTCCAATATTTGAAGAACTATTATTTAAAAGAATAATGAACTTGTTTATCCAAGTCCTAGAGAACAAAATTGGAATAAAGTTTAAAATTTTAGAGAGGAAGAAGGAAATGTTACCTAATTATTAGAACTATCAAAGGGAAATAAGTTGCTATGAAAGAGGTAATAAGGTTGCATTGATGAGAGATCTTTAAGAAAATGGTAATTGACATTTGTAGATAAGCAAATTCTAGGTGACTATAGTGAGATTTTTTGACTAGCTCCCTTACTGGCTCATAAACTTCTTGGTTGCATATGTCATAAATCCTGCTATTACCCCATCTTGCCTAGCCACTCATAGCAATTATTTATTTGAGGAAATGATTTTTGACCTTTTGTTTAAATATTGTTTTGATTGTAAGAACTGAGTCTTTTTGATCCTCTTTTTGATTAGTATCTAAATTGAAATGAATTTTTAACGGAAAGCTAGAGCTACGTGGTTAAGTAAAATGGAGATAAGGAGTTCAGTGCTACTTTTTAAACAGTTAAAACTTGAAAGAATCAATCATGTTTGTTTCTCTTTTTATTTTACAGACTGTTGGCATAACATACAGTAGTTTACAAACACTTCCTGAAAAGTCTGCCATGGTCACAAAAGCATTAGAATACCTTGGTGAGGTATTGAAATATGTGAAACCTTATTTGGGGAAAAAAAGTTCCAATGCAGGTCTACAGCTGACTTACAAAATAATGGGTACGCATTGACCAATGGTTCTTAACACTCTCTTGTTAGTAACTCAAAATTATGATTTTGTGGGATGTCCTTTTAATGTAGTATGGAAGAATGAAAAAATAAATCTGTTGGTCAATTCTCAATTATCTGTGCTAACAGTAGAGCAGTAGTGAAAATAATTCCTGAACTCTGTGAACCTAATGTGATAACACCTCTTGTCCTTGTGTGACCCCTTTCCTTGTCTTCCCCTGCCTGCTCATGATCTCCCCTCAAAAAGAAAAATGATTTTATATTTGTTTTGCATATAGTGGATGATATTCATATTTTGTACTTATAAGGCAAAGACTGTTTTATTGTTCTTTCTCTCTCTTTTGTCTCTGTTATATAGTAGGAACTTAACAAATGCTTGTGATTTAATTGTTAAAGATTCCACCCAAGACCTGGAGAACTTCTTCTAGATGTTAACATTTATTAGGACAAATGAAGAAATCAGACTTTAAATTCAGTTGGCTAAAGGTTTATTACTAGATTTGGAATGCTTTAAAAAAAAATTAAGTTAATAAATCAGCTCAGTGATTCAGTGGATAGTCAAGAAGACTTGAGTTCAAATGTAGACTCATACACAAATATGTCACTTAATAGTCTGTTTGCCTGTTTCCTCAGGGGGATGATACTACACCTGTCTTTCAGGGTTGTTGTGAGGCTCTAATGAGGTAATATTTGTTAAGCTTCTTCAACATAGTAGGTGATTTGTAAAAGCTTAGTTCTCCTCTTTTTTTCCTTGTATTTTACTTAGACTAATGAAGGAAGGAAGGAAGAGTGGGAGGGAAGGAGGGAAGGAAATTAGACAATAATTAAACTATTATGTTCCCTGGAATTATGTTAAGCTCTGGGGATACAAAAAGAGAGGCCAAAGATAGCCTCTGTCCTCAAGAAGCTTAAATCTAATAAGGGAAACAATATGCAATCAAATACATACCAAGCAAACTTTATACAAGATATAAATAGGAAATGATAAGAGAGAGAAAGCATTGATTATGGGCAAAGAATTGTCCAAGTGCTGAGGATACAAACAGAAAAGTAGTATTCAGTCCCTGCTCTCTTGGAGCTCCCATACCAATGAAGGAGTCAATAAGTATAAAAGGTTTCAGCTGCTGGTCAGATGGAAAGGTCCTGTACTCCTTAGGGTATAGCAGTAAAGCAGATAGGAATGAACTGTATTTAATGTCTTTTATACTGAAAAAAAAAATCAGATCTGTTTCTGATGCCGAAGCATTTCATTTGAAAGTGCAAGGGACTTTGGAACCAGAATTTTCCTTTCTGGATTTTCAGTAACAGAAGCTGCAGCCCTGGGACAAGCACTCCAGGTTTCTTCAAGGGATGATGGCTGTGGGCTTTGTTCGAAGCAGGATTGGTGCCTGCCACACTCTCAGAGCTCTTGGGTTTCCTTGAATGTTAGTGATAATTGTTTAGCCACTGTTGCTGTTGCTGGTAGAAGAGGAGGTAGGTTCTTCTCTGCCATGATGTCTTCCACTTCTCAGTGATGGGTATAGGGAGCCCAGGCTGGAAGCAAAACTTAGGGG
Source organism: Macrotis lagotis (assembly GCF_037893015.1). NCBI lineage: Eukaryota > Metazoa > Chordata > Mammalia > Peramelemorphia > Peramelidae > Macrotis > Macrotis lagotis. The sequence goes on along the minus strand of NC_133662.1, from coordinate 93,898,253 downwards.
CACTTTTCTTTTTAATGAAAAAAAAATTTTCTCTAGCTCCCATCATCCTCTTACACACCATTAAAAAGGTAACACATTTCTTCTAGCAAATGTGCATAGTCAAGCAAAACAATTTTTTTCATTAACTATATCCAAAATTTTTTTTAATTTTGACTTTTTAAGCTCTTGTCAGGAAGCAGGTCACATGCTTTATCACTGGCCTTTTGGAATTGTAATTGGACATTGTATTGATCAGAGTTCTTAAATCTTTCAATTCTATATCAGTTCCTAAAAGTGCTACAAATATCTCTGAAAAGATCCTTTTCATCACACATACAGTACAGTGGTGGTATTCCATTACATTTCTATATTATAATATATTTTACTATTCCCTAATTGATAAGCAGAAGGACTTGGGAAGTGAGGGAGAAAATGGGGCTTTGTGAACAGGGTCCTTCCTAGGCTATCTCCATGCTGGTCTGTTTATTTAGTATTTAAACTACTCTATGATAGATAATTTTATATATATATAAACCCAGATGGTAAAGTTTTAATATTTTTTGATTGATTGTTTTTTTTTTATTTTTTATTTTTAGGGGGTTTTTTTGCAAGACAAATGGGGTTAAGTGGCTTGCCCAATGCCACACAAGCTAGGTAATTATTAAATGTCTGAGACTGAATTTGAACCCAGGTACTCCTGACTCCAAGGCCGGTGCTTTATCCACTGCGCCACCTAGTTGCCCTGATTAATTGTTATTAAACATAAATTGGTTTTAAAATGCAAATGCAAAGGATCTATAAGAAAATATCTTTATCATCATCATCATCATTATTATTATTATTATTATTATTATTATTATTATTATTTATCTGCACTTAAAATATTCCAGTTTTTCCAATGGATTTATAATCTCATATAGGTGTGTACTCTCTTCAGTGATGTAATTTTTAACTTGTCGCTTCAGATTCTGCAAATTAGAGTTTGACTTACTGTTTTGTTTTGGCTCTAGTCTTAAGAAAGTGATGGAGAAATGGTTATTAAGACAGATTAAGCTTAAAAGTGTTCTTTTTTGGAGAGTCAGCTGTTAAAACATTTACTAGAACATACTATATATCATATGATCTTTTCAATTAAATTGGACTTTGTTTTCAAAATACAAGCTCCTCAGCCTAGAATTTAAAAGCCCTCAACAATCTGGCTCTTAGCTAACTTCATACTTTTTTTTTTTTTACTCTGCTTCACGCAACCTAAATTGTAAAGCCCCAGTTTTGAGTCTAAAACAGAACTGTTAGCTATTGGACATACAATTCTGTCTCCTACTTCCATACAATGGCACAGACTAGACCCTCGTGTCTGAAAGCAAGTCTTTCTGAGTTTCACTTCTTGGAGTCTTCAATTTTCTGTAGAATTCAGTTTAGAGGCTACCTCCTCCATGAATTCCTTCCTTATTCTCTCAGTTATGCCTTCTGCTCCTTCAGATTATCTTGTTGCCTAATCTGATTTTATAACCCCCTAATAGAATTTAAGACCTTTGGAGACAAGGATTTTGGTTTTGGTTTTTGTGTTCCAGATACCTTATATATTATTTAATAATGAGTAAATGTTTAATATTCCAAATACCATGATTATGTGAATAAACAAATTAAAGATATTCTTTATTCTATTAACAAAGGAACTATATAACTACAAAGTGCTTAAAAGACAAGAAAGTCAATGGAATGTGGTCACAATTTTAACAACCCTCTTCTTCAAATTCCATTTTTTAAAAAAATTCTCCATTGATTTCAGAATTTCTGGAAGTTTTACCTCTAGTTTTCAAAGAAATGTTTGCCTTTCAGAGAGACATTAAAAAGTATGGCAAGAAAATTGATATATCTTCTCTGTGTCCTATGAACCTATAAAATAGATGGTTCCCAATAAAGTCCTTTAACCTTACAGCTGATGAAATTTCCAGTGTGGACGAAATATGTATGCATGTTAGTAGGTACCTATCCATCCCAAATGATCTAAGTGTGACAAATGAGAGAAGAATGAGTCATTGGGAATGTCAGGAATAATGGCAATACCCTTTTAAGGGTATATTAATATGAGGTCTTATAAATGCTTTTTTCCAATTGGTAGAAAAAATGGGGAGTGAGGTAGCATTATTTAAAATATTGCTAAGTGAACATTGAGTTTCTTTATGATTGATCGTTGTATTTTCTTTTACACCAGAAGATTAATGTTGTTTGTTGTTCATAAGGGTGATTATGGGTTGACTCTTAGACATCAATAACTTCTTCTGCAGGCCTATTTGTTGCCTTTTTTTTTGTTTCAGAACATAAGTATGTATGTATTTATTATATGTGTATATACATATAAACAAGCATGCAAACATACAGAATGAGGTATCTATATCTTTTGCTTTGTTTTGGACCTATTCTTTCTTTTTCCTTTTTTATTTTCTAAGATAAGTAAATGATTAGCCCTTGTGCAAAAGGTTTTCACCTTATATTGTCTGATCTAGCCCTTATTATGAGATGACTTTTTTCAGTGAATTTATAATTCTGCCTTCTTAGTACAATTTACTGGGAAATGTACTTCCTGTTATGAACCATCTTAAAGGCTTGAGCTCTTGATAATGAGTTTTCTTAAGAAATTTCCTGATTTTTCTGATAAAATTGCTTCATTTTTTTTTTTGAAAATTTGGTTTTGGTGTTTTTTTCTATGAAACACAGATTTAGTTATTTGCCCTTCTCCTTAATGCAGAGTTCCTTAATACCATTGAAACTCTAATATATTTGTAAAGGTGTTTCAAATAGGATCACAACATAAGACCAAGGACAGATCCCCGACATTTCATTGGGATCTCTGATTTAGGACTCAAGAATTTTTCATCCTGCTAGTCCAACACCCTCAATTTCACAGTTGAAGAAACCAAGAGGTTTTGAGAGGTTAAGTGAGGTGTCCACTATACAGGTAATGGTGAAAAAGGCAGTATTAGAACCCAGATATTCTAACTGCAAACCTATGATACACCTCTACTACAATAAAGAGTCTTAGTCATTTCCCAAATAGAATCCAAAGATAAACAACTGATGATTTTATATATGACTGGTAAATATGAAAATGAGATAGAATAAAAATTTTAGAGCTGAAAAAGAATTCTGGGTTCATTTAGGCTGATTTCCTTTATTTCATTCATTCATTGATTTTACTATAATAATAATTATTATTATTATTATTATTATATTTTTATTGCTATTTCTTGATTTTATCATGCATTTGTAAATACAGAAATATCCTTCTTTCCCACCTTTCTCCATGAAATTGAAATCTCTTACAACAACAAATAAAAGTAGATAAACCATCACTTCATCCTACAGTACATAATGTCTCAGTAGATTCCTGCCCCTTTGCTGAAATGAAATCATTATTTTAAAGGTGAGAACCCTTGGGATACAAAGTATTCCAGTAACATCTCCAAGGACATCCAGTTTGAAAGTTACACAAGTGAGCCTAGAACAAGGCTTAGCTCATTGACTATTGCTTTTTATTTTCCCACAATGCTGTACCTAGACCTTGTACAACTTAATGAGAAATATTTATTGTTCGCATTTCCATATTTCCTTTTTTATTTTTTTCCCCAATGTTTCTGCTTAGGTGTTCTAGTTAAGTCATGGGCATTGATTCTTGCCACATCTAAAGCCCAAAAACTCCTGTTTCGAATCATAGACTGCTTGCTTCTTCCACATGCTGTGCTGCAACAAGAGAAGGATCTGCCCACAGCTATGCTGATGGCTATTCGGAAGAGTCTTCCTCTCTATCTTCAGGTAAGTTACATTTATACATAAACTGCCCATTAGTAAATAAACTTTACATTTCATTCTGGAACATTTTATTTTAAACCAAGATAATATTCAACAAGACTTATTTAAAAATCTTATATACATCAAGCTGGAGGGAAAGTAATTTTTTGTTGTTGTTGTTTTTTACTGATCACAAAGTTCTTTTGGAAATATCTCAAAATCTCAAAAGAACTTGAATGCTTAACTAAAAAGTGAAGTTACAGGACCCTGCTACATAGAGTTGCAACATGTCACCTCTTCTTATAGAATTACTACTTAAAAAAGAAGAGGAAGTTGAGATTTCATATTGTTTGGGGTTTTTTTTTTTCCCCCAATCTTAAAATTCACCAGAGGAATCAAAATGGGGTAGCTTGGTGGTACAGTGCATAAAAGGTGTGAGTCCAAATTCAACCTAAGATATATCCTAGCTGAGTAACCCTGGGCAAGTCACTTATCCTCTACTTGCCTCAGTTTTCACATCTGTAAAATGAAGAAAATAGTAGCACCTACCTCCCAGGGTTGTTGTGAAGAACAAATGAGATAATAATTGTAAAGTACTTAATACAATGCCTGGCACATAGTAAGCTTTTTTAAAAAATGAATTAATTTGGACAATGAAATTTGATTTGTCCATTTGAGAAAAATCATTCATTAGTAGCTATCAATGATTCCAAAACAAGATCTAGAAAACAATAAAATTGGTAATTAAAAAAAAAATTTGTAGTAATTTAAGAATGAGAGACAAAACAAATAGAAAACTGACCGCAGACCCAAAATATTCTTGGTTGAAAGTTCAACTCTTCCACTTTTGGGCTGAGTAACTTGGCAAGAAAATTAACCCCTCAGTACCCTGGGTATTTCTCTAAGGATAATTTTTTTTAATTGAAATTTTATTTTATTTTTCCAGTTTTATGCTATGATAGGTTTTCGGCATTCATCCATTTGCAAATTTATGAGTTATACATTTTTCTATCACCTTCCCTTTCCCCTCATCTTCCCATGGCAGATTCAGTCTAGTAAAAGTTGTATCAGACTTTGTGTTTAACATATTTATATATATATATATATATATATATATATATATATATATTAGTCATTTTGTGTAAGAGGAATTAGAACTAAGGGGAAAGAAAACCATAAGATAGGAAAGAAAAACACAAGAGAAGTTTTTAAAGAGTGAACATAGTATGCATTCAGATTCTGGAGTTTTTTTTTCCCCCTCTGGATGTAGATAGTATTGACCATAGCAGTTCTCTCAGGTTTATCCTAGATCTATGAATTGCTGAGAGGAGCTGCATCTTTCTTAGTTGATCATCTCACAATGTTATTGTTTATATGGTCAGTGTTCTCTTGGTCCTGCTCCCTTCACTCAGCATCAGTTCATGTAACTCTTTCCATGCTTGAGTATAATTTTTCAAAGCAGGTACTGACCTTCATTGGTTGAAGAAGTTTCCTCATTGACAGTTCATTATACCAGTCCCAATAGATTAAGTTCTTACTATGTGTTCGACTACAATGACAAAAAAGTAAGCTGTAGCCTGCATTCAAAACAGGGAGAGAACATGTAGATACATAATGATGTATAATATATACAAAATAAATGAATACCAGATGTTTCAGCAAAGGAGTAGAACTGGGGAGGAGAGGGTCAAGAAAAATTTCATGTAGGAGGTGATGCTTAAGCTGAATCTTAAAGGAAACTAGAGATTACAAAAGGTAAAGATGAAGAAGGAATGCATTCTAGGGTCATAGAGATTGGAGGTGGGCCATATAGGCAGAACCGTAGATCAGTGTGACAATCCTAGAATACATGAAGGGGAGTAATAGGTAAGAAGATCAGGAATATAAGAAAGGGCCAGACTGTGAGTAGATTTAAATGACGCAACTGTTTATATTATCTTAGAGGTCATAGGGAGCCAATGATTTAATAAGTCAATTGGAGAATGACATGATGGATCAATAAGCAATCTTTTGTTAAGGACTTACTATGTCTAGCAAAGTTATAAGTTCTGGGGTTATTAGAAAAAAGTGAAAGCAGCCTCTGGCTTCAAGGAACTTATGTTTAAATGAGGGGGGAAATTTACATAAATAGGTATATGTAACATACAGAGAGAATAGATACTTGCTAGCATGGAGGAGACAACAGGAGCAGCTGGAAGCACTGGTAGAAGCTTTCTGCAGAAGGTAGGTTTGAGCTGAATTTTAGTCAGTGGAGCATTTATTGGGGGCCCATAACTGCCAAGCACTTTGTAAGAACTTGGGATTCAGAGAAAAACAGAACAGGAACACATAATTTAATGGCAGAGATAACATGCAAACAATATGTACAAATAAGATATATATATTGGATAAATTGGGAATAATATCAGAGGCACTAAGATGAAGGAAGAATGGGGATGACTTCTTGTAGAAAGCAGAATTGTAGCTGAGACTTGAAGGGAAGCCATGAAAGCTAAGAGGAGGAGAGCATTCCAAGCACAATGAGTAAGCAATGCCAACCTCAGTCATGAGATTGAAAGACAGTCTCATTGGTTCATAGCGTGTGGGGAGTGGAGTAAGGAGCCCAGTTATGAAAGACTTTGAATACTAAAGAGAGGATCTTCTGATGCATCCTGTATGGTCTGACCTGCAATTTAGGAAGTTCAATTCAACAGCCAAATGGAGGATGAATTGGAAATGGGGAGAGACTTGTGACAGCGAGACTGACCAGCAGTCTCTTGTAACTGCTCAGGCATGAGGTGTTGAGAGCCTGCATCAGGGGTGGTGGCATTGTCACATGAGAAGGGGTGTAGGTGAGAAACATGAAGGTGGGATCTGACTATTGATTTGGATAAGCTGAGTTGAAAGAGTGAGGAGTAGAGTATGAGACAAGGAGTAACTGGGAGGATGTCCCAGCAATAATGAGGGGAAAAGGGGAGGGTTTGGAGGGAGAAATAAATGAGTTCAGTTTTGAACAAGTTGAATTTAAGATGCAACCAAGACATCCAGTGTGAGTAAAACTATTTTAGTGTACACACACACACACACACACACACGATACACATATCTATATGCATATATACATGCATATGTATACATACATTATATGCATATACACATCTGTAGAGAGAGAGAACATGTATCTGTTTTGCCATGGGAATGATGAGATAACATCATTTGAAAATTTCAGTGCATTTGTTTTGGAGTAGTCTACAATTCCTTATGGAAATATGAAAAGATTCCCCACATTTCCAGCTTCCATTACTTTAGAATTTACTCTAGAATTCTCAGAAATATCCCAGAGTATTTTGACTTAAGGCCACCCATAGTCTGGCAGATGCCCCACCAGCCCCTGCCCCCCAAGAGTCCTAGTTTAGCAGACAATGAAGTGGAAGATTTTGGACATTGTCATGACTTGACATATTCTTGCTATTCAGATAGTGGTGGTATTGGACCTCCCTTGGAATGAGATGGCTTCTCTTTTTCATGTAGCACAAAGTCACTTAAGCTGAAACTAAACAGCATCTAATTATATAAATCATATCCCTAGCATTTATTTTTCTAAATCTTATTCCTAGAATATAGTCAGATATGGTCACTATATCACTCAAGAAGCATTTATTAGGCACCTGCTCTGTAACAGGTAATCTGCTAGGTACTGAAAACACAAAGACAAAAATGAAATTTTAACACTATGCACCTTAACATTAACAAAATATATTCCTTAATATGAAAACTTTCTACCATGAATTCATTCTCTGATTATTTTTTAATGGCCATCTGAAAGTGGAGTTAAAGTGACTTTTAAAGCAGTTATTGTGGATTTTTTTTCCCTAAATCCTTTTCCAATGACTGGGGGATACATGCTATCTGAATATTGAAATGGAAGAGAAAGTAAAAAGTCTATGCAGCATTGAGATAACATTTATTGCTTTCCCTTATAAAAATTATGCAAAATTACAGAATAGGAGTTATTATTTTATTTCTAAGTATGTATCAGCTTCATACTATGGAATTCTTCCAAGGACATTACAAACTCAATCCTTAATCTTAGTAAACTATATACTCTGTATTATATGTTAATGATTGAATGTGTTTGGCAACTTAAAAATTCTAACAAATGAAAATGACCATGTTATTTCTTTCATTTGACATACTTTTTATATTTCATCTCTCTTTTTATTTCTCCCTTAGGGTATGTGTGTTATCTGTTGTCATTCTCAAACTCAGAATGCCTATTTGAACCAACTACTGGGGAACATTATTGAGCAATATATTGGACGTTTCCTGCCTGCTTCCCCATCTCTTCAAGTCCTTGAACAACATCCTGTTCTCTTGGCATTGAGCAGATCAACCACCATACCCAAGATTGCATGTCTTCAGAAAATTACTGTGCAAGTTATAAGGTAATAGTAAATACAGGGGGAAAGGGTGATAATTTCAAGCCATTTTCCTTTAATGTTTTATTTTTAAAAGTGATTAGAATTGGTTGATAACTTTGAAATAATTCTCTAGTTTTGTATTTTGCCTTAATGCTAAAAAAAATAATTATTAATCATATCCTACACTGGCTATAATAAGGAGCTTTAAAGACCATTGTTTTAAACATTCATATCCTTTGACCCAAGAAAGTTAAAGAAATAATTAAAGTAAATAATGAAATATTCAGGAAAACATTTTTGTTGTACCAAAAAACTAGAAACAGAGTAGCTATAAGTTGAAGACTTACTTCTGAACAAATTGTAGTTTGTAAATGTAATGAAATATTCTGTTTTTTTAAAAATGAACATAAAGAGTTCAGAGAAATATGAAAGAATTTTAAGAATCGATTCAGAGCAAAGTAAACAAAATCAGGAGTATACAACAACAATAATTTAAATGCAAATAATAGTACTAAAAAACCAGATTACTTGCAATGACCAAGCTCTACCCTGTGGAACAAGGGAAGATAGAAAACTTGTGAGAATGGGACTGACTGTTCCATGTATCAGATAAGATTGCATTGTTGTCTGTTTTTGCTTCCATGCTTTTTTTGTTACAGTAAAGGGTTTATTTTGGAAGCAGGTGATGTTATATTAAGAAATTATTCTCATGTTAAACAAAGATCACAGAAACTTAAACTAAAATTTAAACAAATTAATTGAATGAATGTTTTAATTATTTCTGGACAAGTTAAGTAATATTTCAAAAATTGGTTACATCTCAATTATCCTAATACTTCCACTCATACATCTTAGCATTCATTGTTTCTAGACTTTCTTCCTTGGAAAATCTTCTTTCCTCTGTGTTTTTTAACTTTTGTATTTTTCCAGAATTATTTTCCTGGCATTTTTGCCTTATGGAAAACTATCTTCCCGTTCTCCACTTGCCTTAAGGTTGTACATACTAACTTTTAGGACAGAAACAGATCCATCTTTCAAAAACAAAAACAAAAACTTACGCTCTCACTAAAGTGGCACCTTATGATAACCGTTTGACAGATACTGTTATATCCTCTATTCAGCTAATATTTTCCCTTTATTCTTCATGCTTCAGAGTGATCTTTCATAATAAATAGGTTTTGAAGAATATTGGGAGAGAGAAAAATCACATCAATGTAAGCTAAAAGGTGAAAGGTGATAAAGAAAAGGGCAGCAAATTGAGGACCAATTCAGTTAGTCTTTTCTGTGTCACTAACTAATTTCTCTCCAGGAACTAGGTTATAAATTAACACAGAATTCTTTGGACTTCTTCTTGACTTTGGGGCCAAATGTTTTGTTAAACCCTAGTTCATTAGAAAGACTCAGGAATAAAATATTCTTTTAAATTTCCCACTCTGCCTCCTTAATCTCTATTCATGGAACAAATTTTTTATCTTTTCACTGTTTATTGGACCCTCTATTCTAGACCTTGCAATAAGATCATGGTACTCTAGAATTCTAGAACTAGGCTTTCATGCTATCTTTTAATAAGAAAGAGATTATTCCTTGTCACAGGACAGTTTGTCTCTACAGTGACCATCAGATGCTCATGGTATCACAGATTTGGAGGGGTTTTAAGGTCACCTACTCTATTCCTTTTCATTTTACAAAAATGAAAATTGTATACATAAATGCACATAATATATACAAAAGAAATAAGAGTTAGCCTGGTTATAGAGTATACCAGAAACAAGAGGAATCAAGAAAGACATCCTTGTAGAAGGTAGTGTTTGAGCTTAGTTTTGAAGAAAACCAGGATTTCCAAGAGATCCAGTTGAGGAGAGAGTGATATTCCAGGGATGTGGGACAACAGTCAGTACAATAGCTTTCAAATGGGAGATGGAATGTTGTATATACTAATCAGGAAATAGGCCAATATGGTTAGATTATAGAGTCCATGAAGAAAGGTAGAAAGGAGCCAAATTCTTTTGAGATTTAACTTCTAGAGTGTATATTTTATCCTAGAGGTAATAGAGAGTTACCAGTTTATTGAGTAGAGGAGATAACATGGCAGACATGTATTTATTTAAGGAAAATCATTTAGGCAGCAGAATGTAGAGTGGATTGAAGTGTGAAGATTCTTGAGATAGGAATACTAAATAGGAGGCTAGAACAGTAGTCCAGGTACATGGTGGTGAGAGCCTGAATTAGCATAGTCTCTGAATGAATAGAGAAGACTTTAAAAGTTTCTCTTCTACTGGAACAGTGAGCATCTATGAATAATTACCATTATTCACAGAGATAGAAATTTAGGTGCTGCCTTTTTGAGTACAGTTATTTTATTTAAATGAAGGATTTCTTTAGCATACATCTTAGCACATCTCTGAATATCAAATATGGCAGATTGCAACTGTTTCACAAATATCTGTAGGTATAGGTAAATTTTCTGTAAGTGATGGTTCTAATTGTTCCATCTCTTGTGTTAAATCTGATTCCTATTATGAGCTAAGGCTAACTATTCTGAAGAGAGTTCAAACTCAGGAGTTATAGAAATTTATTATTCAGATCAGTTCCTTAATCTTCTAATTGAAGGATAGGGTGCAATGTGAGATGAGGATGTTAACTTATAGGGAAATACTTTATTTATATGAAGATGCAAGAATCTATGCTTATCTCCCCCCCCCAACTTTCTTCCCTCCAAAGAGGGTCATGAGAAGGAAAATAATGTTACTCTTTATAGCAGAAGCAAGGGAATGAGGCTTGTGATGCTATGAAAAAATAATCAGTTCACAAATTAAAGCCTCTTAGCAAAGTGTATGATTTTTTTTTGCTCTTAATCACCAAATTGGACCATTATAAAATGCAAAACTATATGTTTTGATTGTTCAATTGTTATTAAGCCCATTTGATGACTAGGTTCTTAAATCCATAATGATCCAGAAGAATAGAAACCGAAATATAGAGAGGTGGGAAATTTCTAGGATAGGATATGCCATCCATTGTCTACAAGATTACTCTAATAAGAGTGGATTTTTTTCTCCTAAATTTTTTTTCCTTATAACAGAAGATTCAGTTTTAGGCATGGTAGTATTTCCAGTAATAGTGATACTTGAAAAACAAAAAGCATCAGTAAATTTTATCACTATGTTCATGGAGTTTTCATAATGTCTGTTAAGTACAAATGCTTAACAGAACACCAGAGATACATTTAGTTCTTTAATCCAGTACTGGAGCTATGATCTCATTAATATGGGTAGTCTCTCTGTAAATACATATTACAACTAATCCAAGATTTTTTACTTCTGACCCATCATCTTTTGGATCCTTTAGGGGAGTTACCCTAGAGACCACTCTCTAGATCTCATTGCATTTTGTGGATATCAGTGCCTTCCTTGAATTGTCTGTCTGTCATCTCTAGCTCTCAAAATAACAAGGGGAGAAAGGGGGAGGAATAAGTATCCATTAAGTATTTACTATGTCCAAGTCACTCTCTTAAGAGTCTTACAGATATTATCTCATTTGAGTCTACTTCCTGTTCCTCTCCTACAATTTTCCCAGATAACATGCCTTAGACCAGTTGCTGTGCAAGGACTATCCTAGATCCTCCCCTGAATAGCTATATGATCTGAACTTGCCCTTTCCAGGGCTCAGTTTCATCATCCATAAAATGGAGTGGCTCTAAAACTTCATTGCAGTTCTAAATCATTGCAGTTCTAAATGTATTCATTGTAGGTGTCGTTTCTTATGTGAATGGTATCACTAGAAAATGTAGTAAAATATACTCATCAGTTTTCAAAAGGGAGTTAAATTTAACATTTAAAAACTGTACATTATTCATTTTGATATTACTGTGAAACTGTATGTTGTTTAGTTTTGCCTCAACCAGATTGAAACATGGACACATTTCTTTTTTAGGAAATCCTACATTCAGTTTAGAGGATCTTCACCACCTCCTCGCCTGGCTTCCATTCTGTCTTTCATTCTTGAACTTTTCAAGAAAACTAACATGGACATTGGTGATATGGAACAGCTCTTACCTAGTGTGTTGAAATGTTTGCTCTTGGTCAATGAACCACAGGGTAAGTTTACTATTATATTTAGTTTGTCTATCATTATAGAATAATGACAATGTTTATGCAGTGCTTTAGAGGTTTGCAAACTTCTAGCAAAGAGACATATGTTGTCTTTTTTACATACATTGCCTCTTTTACTCACAATATTTAGAATAAAATATGACAGTATAAGACATTTTATTGTAATTTTGAGACTTGGGCTTCTAGCCTGAAGGGAAATAGTCACTCATGGGTCCAATAATACTCCTGGTTGATTTGTAAACTGTCACTATTCCTTAGAGACTACCCAGGGTTCCCCATATTGGTCCCTATTTAGTATAGACCCTCTATCTTCTTTGTCTGCCAGTCTCAGACACCCCCCCCAATGGCAGGGAATACAGGCATGAGCCACCAAGTGAAACTGAAGGGACAGAGAAGGGAAGTAACCTGCCCAGAGTTATATAAATATTAGTACTGGTGTCTCATGTTCAGAAGTACACCAAATTAGGACAGGGTTTGTTCTCTCTGTTTATGTCATTAGCACTTAGTACAGTACATAGCACCTAGTAGACCCTTAATAAATGTCTATTTACTAACAATGAATATTTAAATATTTGTAAATATGTATTTTGTAAGAAGGAAATATTAGCACTTATAAAAACAATAGAATAGGAAAGGTAATTATAATCTAGAGTAGTTAACTGGTACAGTAGATGGAATGCTGGGACCATCTTCAGAAAGACTTGAAGTTCAAACTGGCCTTAGGCATTTACTAGCTAGTGACTTGATCTCTCTCTTGGTTTCCTTACCTCCCAGAGTTGCGGTGATCAGAGGAGATAAAGATTAAGATAGTGCTTAGCATCTGCCACAGAGTAGGTATATGGCTCAGAGTAGATGCTTAATTAGTATTACCTTATAAACTACAGTTTCCTAATGAATGACTGGAATGAGTAAACTAGAAACATGTAAACCAGTTTCCAGTCCTAGAACCTTTACCTTCATGGAGAACCTATCTGTCCTATGAATTTCAGTAAAAAATATTGTCTAATGTACATTTCTAGGTTTTAAAACAATGAAACTATTTAAAAAACAAAGATTATGATGAGCATATTGTTTCAGAGATTATGAAGCGCTCTGTCATGAGTGGGATCTGGGGTCAGGAAATGAATATTGCTGTTCATTTCTTGTGAGTAAATGGATCGTGTCCTCGACATTAATGGCATATAGGATTCTCTAGGAGAACTTTTTTTTTTTTTTTTTTTTTTGCCAGCTGAAGGAGCAATTAAGCACTGACTTGTGTCCTTGCCTAGAGAGAAAATTTTTGCTCCTTGAGGCCTTAATGTGAAATGGGCCATTTGGAAGATCATAGAAAATGCTTGATTTCTCCCCAAGGATATATATAGAGAGAGGAGAAGAGTGATTTTATATTAATTAAATGAAAATTTCAATACACTACATGTGAATTTTTAGAAGTCTTGTTAAAGATAATTATTTTTTTTCCCCAAGCATAAATATTACTTTTCTAGATTGTGTTTTGGCAGTTTTGTATACAATGATGTTAGTAAATCTATGGCTTTGTAGTTGGCAATCTAATATGCTCTTTTCCTTATGCTTTTCTTGCCTCATAAATCTTTATATGCCCTTTAAGAAACTAGACATTTTTCCCATAACACATTATCCTATTTTTAGATATCACAGAAACATCACAAGGTTGTGCCCATGAAATAGATCCATCATTCAGGCTTCTTCATCATATCCTGCATATTTAAAAAAAATACAACAGAACTCCTGAATGAGTTTTAGATATTTTAACATTCATTTACAGAAGGCAAATCAGAAGCACCTAGAAGTACAAGCTTGTTGTGTCGGATAGTACCTGGTAAACAGCAGTTTTCAATAAGCTTGTCTGTATCTCAGATCAAAGTAGGAATAAAAATAGGAGTACATGTTTTCCTTTTAATGTAGGAGAAAGTGTGCTACATAAGTATATACATTTGAGGTTTGCAAAACTTTTCATGTACTTTTTCTTACATCCTCACAACCACCATGTGAAGTAGATGTGATTTTTCCCCTCTTTGGAGGGAGAAGGAGGAATCCAGAGGCTTAATAAAATTTAAGTGACTTACTTAGGGGTCACAAGCAGGTAAGTAATCAGAGATAGGATTCACACCTATCTCTTCCTAATTCTGAAGTCCAGTGCTCTATTCATTGTCCCATACTTTCCCTTAGCAGAGTGATAATTTTAGTATATAATAATTTCAGTCCTGTGACTATTTCTTTTTCTGATGCAGATTATAGCCCCACATGCCTTCAGTGAATCCATGAGCAATGTGGTTAAACCTTCTAGTAGTTCTCATTGCAACTCATCCAAACCTTCTCAGGCTGTATTCTCCTATAAATTCTCTGGGAAAGGGGGTTATCCAACATTACAGGAGCTTTGCCCTATGTCTTTGGACATGTGGGTACCAATGTAGTATGTGGGTCATCCATCATTTATCTCTATCTTGTGCTATGTGACTGACTTTTTTTGCTTTTCCAATTATTAATTTCTTCGATAACATTTTTTTTATGCTGATCATTCCATTGCCCTTTGAATGATATATACAATTTTTATTCCTTGGAGATTGTGGTATTCTATGATTTGTATCCATAGATCATCACTAGAAATTTAATGGTATTACTTACTAAGATTGTTTTACAATGTAATTTTACCTTTGGACACATAAAATAAAGTGTCTATTCCTTTATTTGCCTCTGTAACAGTTACCTGTTAGTCATCCTTCCATGTATAGCTATGAATTCCTTTTTATCTTTTGGTTCTATTGAGAATTAAGACTATCAATGCAGATGTGATTCACTTTCCTCAACTATGTTGACTCTATCATGGACAAAGCTTTTATATTAAGCCCAATAATTATATTCATAATTATTTACAGTCTAAAAGCTATGATTTCCCAGTGCACTCTGCAGCTTTTTCTGCTTTTGTTTCACTATCACTGAACAAATAAAAGGAGTTTAAAATAGAACTTTTCCCTTGTTCCATGAATTACTAGGGGCGAAGAATTCATCAGTTAGTGACCAACTTACTAGTGGTACCTCAGTGCTTCAGTAGTAGATTATTTTTATAAAATGCACAGTTATAAATAGTTCATCATCTGTTGACCAAAGCCATGTTGCTCATCATCTTTCATTGTTCTCTGTAGATATCATTCCACCATCACTCCCTTCATGTTTTTGCACAGATGGTACCCTCAGGGTCCAGAATGTATGCTTTCTTCATCCTTACCTAATAGAGTCCCTCAAATACTTCAGGGGCCACCTCCTACCCCAAGGTTTTCCTGATTTCCCTAGTTGTTAGTGTGTTCTTCCTCTTAAAAGTATCTTGCATTTACTTATCTCTATACATGGCTTGTGACTGAGTTTTCCTGGGTTGACTAGACTCATTTCTAGGTTGTTGATTACCCTGCTATTTGACCCATTGTCATATTCATTTCTAATCCTCAGTTTTAGGGTAACTCCATGGGAATCAGTTTGGATATTTTATAACCAGAATTGGAATATTTTCCTAAGTCAATTCACTTAAAGTCCCAACTCAATTTATTAAAAATTATTTCATAAATTAGAGAAACATTTTTCATTACAAGGGGCCACTAATGACTCTACACCAACCAGCCCTGGAGTCAGGAGTACCTGAGTTCAAATCTGACCTCAAACACTTAATAATTACCTAACTGTGTGGCCTTAGGCAGGCCACCTAACCCCATTGCCTTGCAAAAAAAAACTAAAAACAATCAAAATAACTACACCAAAATAACTAATATCCTAGGAATAACTCAATATTAAAATTACTGACTGCATTTTATTAATAATGTAATAAATAATAACTCAAAAACGTAAACATTTACTTTGCTTTAGCCATCAGAATATAAACAGTATACACGCACACACGCACGCACACACACACACACACACACACACACACAGTATAACCTCTAGCCATAGCCATCATCATATTACTCTTCTCCTTATTTTTGGAAACACAATTCCACCATTAAGTCCATTCAAGGGACAAAGCAAAGTTTATCACAAATCATCACCTTTACAAACTAAAAGTTAAAACAGTTCTGTCAGGAAAGATCTTTTCTCTCCTTCAGTTTCTTTATATCCATGACAAGAAAAGATTCTTGTTTTTTTAAACTGTTTATCTCTTTCTAAGCTATTCATAAAATTCTTCATAAAGTAAGTTGAGACCATTCTCACAAGGAAAATTTGCCTTATCCTCTTTTTGTCTTCTCCACGGTTTCTTCCAAACTATCTCCATTGACTGTTCTGTCAGTTTCTTAAAAACTGCCAATGCAGAGCTCCCATAGAATGACAAAACCTTTATTTTCAAGAAATCAAGCTATTAATAACCATATAAAAATGTTCAAAATCAATATTAGCAGAAATGCAAATTAAAATAATTCTGAGGTACTATCTCATACCCATCAGACTTTTGGTGGAATTGTAAACCAGTCTAACCATTCTGGAAAACAATTTGGTGTTTATAGCTATAAAACTGTGTATACCCTTTGATCTAGTAATACTGCTACTAGGTCTATGCTCTAAGAAAATCAAAGGGAAAGGAAAAGGACCCATGTGTAAAAACATTTGTGGCAGCTCTCTCTCTCTCTCTTTTTTTTTTTTTTTTTTGGTAGCAAAGAATTGGAAATTGAAAGGATGCCAAACATTTGAGGAATGGCTTAACAAGTTTTGGTATATGAAACTGATGGAATATGATAGTGTTATAAGAAATGATGAATGGGATGGTTTCAGAAAAAAACAGGAAAACTTGTATGTACTGATGCAAAGTGAAGGAGCAGAACCAGGAGAATATTTTATGTAATGTCAGTAATATTAAAAAGGTAATCAACTTTGAATGTCTCAGTAATCAATCAGCACAGTGACCTATGACAATTCCCAGACTCATGGTAAAATATGCTGTCCACCTTTAAAAAGATAGCTGATGGATTCAGAGTACAAAATGAAAATTTATTATAATATAATATGGTAATTTGTTTTGCATGACTATATATACTCATTTTTTTTCCTTGCTTTCTCAATAGGTAGGGGTGAAAGAAGGGAGAGAATTCAAAACTGAAAATTAAAATAAAAGAGAAACTGGAGGAAATAACTTACTTTTCAAACTTCCATGACTCTTAAAAAGATAGCAACAGTAACTGATCTCTGTAGAAATGGTTTTTTTTTGGGGGGGGGGGGTTAGTTTTTGCAAGGCAATGGGATTAAGCAGCTTGCCCAAGGCCACACAGCTAGGTATTACACTTTGGTAAAGTGTCTGAGGTCGAATTTGAACTCAGGTACTCCGGACTCCAGGGCCAGTGCTCTATCCACTGCACCCACCTAGCTGCCCCTGTTAGAAATGTTTTTGACACACATTCTATCCCTCTTGAAACTACATTGTATTTATTCAGTTCATTTCTTAAGTGATCTCACTGATCTGAGATTACCCTCCTGTGATGCAGATTTCAAATCCATTAATCCCTGCCCATCCTGTACTACTCAGATCTATGTCTTCTTACGTGTTTACCACAGAGAATCCACCCAGCTTGGTAAAGGCTTACCTCATTTTCTTCTGACATTGTAAGGGTACCAATAGAGCAACTTTGCTTATCCATCTGGCTTCCCTTTCTCTTATCATATAAACATATAATTGCTTGTAACATCCCTTATTCCTTTTCTTTTAAGGATTTCTTCTTAGGTTATATTTTTGCAACCACACTATTCTCTGTCTTCTGTGTGATGTCCATCCTTAGTATTTTAAAAATTAGATATTTTGTTTTCTCCAACAGAATAAATTCTTAAGGATTAAAGTTTTGGGGGGTTTTATTTGGGTTTTTTTTTTGTCTTTCTCTTGCATGTAAATGCTTAAGAAATGGTTATTAAATTGAACCCTTTTGAAATTTCATCCTAATTTTTTATATTACTTTGAATTACTGAGAAAGGAGTACAGTATTCCTCAGTGCCACTGCCCTCTTCTCTCACTTCACCCTCAAGTTATCTGGCTAAAGAAGTAATTTATTCTCCCCTTTAATTAAAATATCCCTTTTGGTGCCCTTGGCTTTTTTCATTATCTGTCATAAAAATATCAGTGAACTAACACCCCAAAAAGTGTACTCATTATCTCACTAGTTGGGTTCTCAAGTTTACATTTCAAATATATAATAGCCTTTTCACACTGTCACCAGAAGTTGTTTATTGTGTTGTTTGATTTATTTTTTTTTAATAGAACATCTGCGTTAGTTAAAACTGTATTTCATATATTATTACCTTTTGTAGAGTTTTTCAGAAATTAGAATTTTTAACCTGAAATCTTTGGACTGGCACTTTTAACAGAATAAACTTCAAAATGCACTATTAGATTCACAGACTATTCCAAAGCAACCTACTTTCAGTCAGTATATTTGAATACAAATGTTTCTTTATGATTTCACTGCCATATGTTCTGAGGGAAGATGGGTTGGGGAGAGAGCAATTCCATAAATGAGTCCTTGTGGGAGAAGAGAAGCTGAGCCACCTTGCAAATAGCTTTATGCCCACATGCCTGAGGCCATTGACAATTTGGGTGGACCAGTAGCAAAGAATGTTCCTTTTTATGCAGTTTATTACCTGCATATTAGAAAAGGCAGCGAGGGGTCAGGGCACAAGTTGTACTGTACATGTAGACATAAAAAAATTAAAACTTAGCTGCTTTTGCTTATTTGATCCTTAGCTCAAGAACACTAAAGAGGGAAGTAGATACTTTTAGAAAACAGCCCATTTATTTTTCTAAATCAAGAGAATAAAGTCTTCATAAAAACTGGTATCCAGATGGTCAATTCAGACATACTGTGTAATGCTATAATTTTTCCTCCTAGTTAAAAGGCTCGCCACTGAGAACCTGGACTACATTGTAAAAGCCTGCCAAGCAGGGTCAGGAGGAGAGCCTGCCACCCAGCTGACTTCTGTGTTTAGGTAACTGGAAAATATGCCAACTGGCAAGGAAGCTATTGCAAGTCATTTGACAGCCAACATGTTTTTTAAATAACTAATTATCCCAAACATAATGTGTTACTATTTGTTTATAGTATTTCAATTGTTGTCTTCTTGGCAGTTTTATTACCCTGCATTTTTGTTTTAAAGTCGTCTGGGAAAAAGTACCTGAACTGACTTTAGATTACCTGTGGATTTTATAGGGAAGAGATGCTGACATGGATTTGGAGGGAGGTGGGGGTGGGGGTGCTGCAGTCAGGATGACAGGTGCACAGTCTTTAGGAGCTTTGCAAATAGGACCCTCAGGATCAAAAATAGAAGTCTTTGGAACTCTCTACTGTACATACTTTAGTTAGTAGGAAAATAGAAAACTCCATTTCTCTTTCCTTCTCAATCAGTTGGATATAGGTTAAGATAATTCATGTTTTAAAAAAAAATATTTGATGCTTTTTGTTTTTGTATTGCTGTCATTTCTAAATATATCCCTCTCTCTCTCCCTCCTTCTCCACCCACTGAATCTTCTCCCTTGTACCAAGGACAGTGGAGGAAAAAAACAACAGGCCTTATCAGCTGTATCTGATAGTATGTGCAACATTTCACACCCATAGTCTCCTACCTCTCCTTCTAAAGGAGGGAGTTAGATTTTTTTTTTCCATCTAGTTTTCATAAGATTAGTGATTATAATTATCTGGGGTTCAGTTTTGCCACATTGTATTTTTATGTGGTATTTTTCAATTTACAAAATGCTCTCAACATCCCTATATGCTCCGCAGTGCAAATATTCTCTTCTCCCTTTCACAGATGATTAAACTGAGGTAAAGGTAAGCTGCGATTTGTCCGCTGTCATAACTATTAACTCTTATCAGAGTTAGTTTCAAACAGTGATTTCTTGATCTCTAGTCCAAACCCCGCCCCCCCACTTTCTGAGCTCATATCTTGGTAATGAATTACAATGAAATCAAGATCATGGCACTACTTTCTTATTATATAGCCTTTATTTCCAGACCCAGTGGTCTGTTCTGGATTTAACTTGATTATTCCACCTCAAAACTATCAAGCTAAAATTGTAGAATTTCTGGAAAATGTGAAACATGAGAAGCAGGGGGAGACTTTGTTTTTGTTTTGAGAAGAGAAGGAAAATTAGGAATGGGGAATAAAATATTATTAAATTTGTGACAGTCTTTAATTATAAAAATGAAGACTCAGGAGAAAAATTTCAAAGCTGACTTCCCACCCCCCCCCCCCCCCATTCATTTGGACAAAAGCAGACAGGAGATAATGAAAGGTTTTAGGGGTCAGTGGAAAATTTTTTTCCCCCTCGAATTTCCACCTTTACCAGAATAAGGCTTTTTTTTTTTTTTTTTGCTGCTCCCATATCTACAATTACAACTTTAATGAGAATAAAAATAATCTGTACTTCTCTTAAGAAATATATTTTTGGGGCAGCTAGGTGGCACAGTGGATAGAGCACTGGCCCTGGAGTCAGGAGTACCTGGGTTTAAATCCAGCCTCAGACACTTAATTACCTAGTTGTGTGCCTTGGGCAAGTCACTTAACCCCATTACCTTGCAAAAAAGAAACCTACAAAAAAAAAGTATATTTCTAGTAAAATTCCTAGAATTCCCAACTTGAAGTGATTTTATTAATGATTATGATACACTGGCAAGCAGAAACTGGACTGAGGAATAGCACCAGAGATAATCCTAAGTATTCTGTTTTCTTTTTAGACAGTTTGTCCAAGACTATGCTATGATCTATGATCAACACGTCTATAACATCTTAGGAACTGTGGCAGAATTAGACCAAAAGATTGTTATCAGTTTGATTCCTACACTTACTCAGTGCCTGAAGGACTCTGAGCTTAGCCAAGGCCTTGGCCGAAATATTGGACAAAGGTATGTGTTATAATTTTATTTTGGTCTTTGGGATTATGATGATAAAAGAAAGGCACATTTATTTAGAAGGAAACAAGTTTTTGAGTCTCAATTTGTACAGTAGTACTCATAAATTGTTGTGTTAGGAAAGCTTTATCAATTTAAGCATTATAAAGCAGTGAGATTTATTTTTTTAACATAACTGCTAAAAATTAAATTTCCAAATGTATGTCATCTGTTTCAAAGTGAGTACATTTGGAAGTCTCACACTTGGTATAGGATGCTGCTCTTACTTAGAACACTTTGGAGGTCCTGTTTTGGAATTTTCTTTAGTGCTTATAGTGCTATTCTTTCATAATCTCTAGCCACTATTGTAACTGTAGCTCCTTTGAGGGTAGATTTGAGTTTTATAAATAACCATCATCTGACATGAAATCTAGAGGGTCATTGACCAAGTTATCTTATGGAAAAGGTGGGGTGGAGGAGGAAACATAATGTGATTGAAAAGCAATAAGATTAGCTTTCTCACTTATCTATTGCACTGACTCTGAAGATAGACTTGTCAATAGTTTGAATATTTTTTGATAGAATAATAGCGTATGTGACTAGTCCATATTAACTACTTTGAAAAGGTCCTAGGTTTCTTCATGTTAGAACTGAAAGAGACCTTAAAGGTCTATTTGATTTAAAAAAAAAAACTTCTTTATGATCATAGCAACTGTGTGTAGACGCATAAATTTACATATATAACTATTTTCAACTTAAAATGACTTCCATCCTTCACTCCTGGTAAAAATGCCTCTAATCTAAAATTATCTCCATTTGTACTTTATATAGGACAATTATGTGGTGCAGTGGATAAAGTAGTGGGTCTGGAGTTAGAAAGATCTGAGTTCAAATCCAGCTTCAGACACTTAGAAAAGTGTAACCTGGGCAAGTCACTTAGCCCTATTTGCCTCAGTTTTCCTCATTTTTAAAATGAGCTAGAGAAGGAAATGGCAAACAACTTCAACCAGTATCTTTACCAAGAAAACACCAAAAGGGGTCAGGAAGTGTTGGACACAACTGAAATGACTGAACAACAGTGTATATATATCTTGTGTGTGTGTGTGTGTGTGTGTGTGTGTGTGTGTGTATCTTTTCACATATTTATCTATTAGAATGTGAGTTCATTGAAGTCACATACTTTGTTTTTATGTTTCTTTGTATTTACAGAATTTAGGATAGTGTCTGGACCTTAACTTTTTTGTTGACTCTTTTCAGTCATGTGTCTGACTCTTCATGACCCCATTTTGGGATTTTCTCAATCAAGATACTGGAGTGGTCTATCATTAAGTCATTAAACTGAAGTCCTTAGACCTCAGTTTGCTTGTTTATTAGGTTAGGATCTTGAACCTAGGGGACTTCTTAAGTCTCCTTCCAACCCTGAATTTGTGATTCAGTGAATTTTTATAAGCTAAATGAAAAAGTTCTAAGTAGTTACTCTGTCTTTAATTGTTTAAATTCTTTTTTAAGTAAAATTAGAGGTGAAAGAAAACATTCCTTATTTAAAAGTTCCTTCTTTCAGGAGGAATTGCCCTATAATATGGCAGCAATAGCTAACCAGGGGAGCAGTTAAAATAAATCTTATTCCTGGAATCATCTTTTTAAAATGTTTTATAAACTAAAGAAGTTTTCTTATCTAAGTTGGTAGGAAAAGACATGGAATATAAAGAAAAACCTTTATAAAATCTTCCAATTTATTTTCCCCTTACTGTTTATGCTTGTTATCTCAAAAGTTTGACATTTGATTTTCATACCTTTATTATCCACTTAATAAAAATTACATGATGAATGTTATTACCTGTTTAAAATCCCCTGACTCTTCAGTACCATATTATTTAAGTGGATTAATGAAATTTTACAGGCCAATTTGTAACTCAGATTTCATTAAGGACTGCTCTAAGCCAAACCAATAAGCCTTCAGTAGTTCCACTGGTCTTAATTATAACAAAACAGTGACTATAGTTTTGAACAGAAACATTGCTTTTCCTGCACTTGTTGCTTACTATTCATTTTTCACAAGGTCTCAATTTGTATGTACTCTGAGTGGAATAGAAGAGACATGATACATTTTGGTTTTGTTGTGTTTGTTTTTTTTTTACAGGAAAGCTTATTGTCGACTTTTATCCTCCCTAGGACAACCAGGTCAAGAGGAGAGACTGAAACTGGAAAATGAGAACACTTAGTGTGTTTTATGTGATTTGCACTTGTCTTTGGGAACTTCAGCATATTGTTGCTACTTAACAATACACATTTGCACTTTTCAAACTGCCACTTTTATGAGCTGGTTAATCTTCTAATGATGTGTTAAAAATAAGAATCTATTTTCTAAGATTTTCTTCATATAACTCTGCATTTCCATAAAGCACATCTCTGAGGAAGTGGGAATTTGGTTGACTGGGTAAAACTTTAAGCTAGTGTTTTGAAGAGTTTTTAAGTAAGGGGAATGATAGAGAACCATTTTCTAATAGAGATTATTTTGTATTTCTGCTGAAATTATAGGTATATTGCTATGTGGAAGCCAGTCAAATAACATGAATTTATTAAATTCTTGCTGTATTGCCAGATGCTGGGGTAGGTGATCATTTTGAGACTGTAGAATATTTCCCACAAAAATAATTCAAAGCTTGAGGGTGATTTTTCTTGGAGGTCTTTTGTAATTTGTGTTTAAGAATGCTAAATATTAAGAAATTCCAGGCTACCTTGCCCTGCCTTTCAACTCCAGCAGTCAAGGTCTTTTTCTCTCCTTTCAAAGTTGTCAAGTACAACTAATTTTCAGCTAGAAAGAAAAGATAGCTGTCTAAAATTAAATGAATAAGTAATCCTTATTTGTTAAGATAAAATCTTTTTGCCTTTCATTTCAGCCTCCATCCCTCTAAATTCCAAAGCCCAGTCCCTTTTATTGGTCATAAGCAACCAATCAACATACATTAAGTTCTCAATGTGTCCAGCAACCAGGCTACAGCTTTGGAGGAAGGGTAGAAACTCGGACTAGGGCCAATCCATAATCTGAATACTCAGACCTGAATAATAAAGATTTGCCTGCAGCATGTTTGAGAAAATCCAGTTATTTTAAGGGCATAGGAAGGGATTTGAGAAAATTGTCTCTGGGGTCAAGAGACACCTAAAGAAGCTCATACAAGTCTTCAAGGACTTTATTTGTTCCCTCAGCAAGGGAACAAATAGTGTTACTGTATTCTCACAGTATGTCAACATTTCCCCTTTTATTTATGTAATCCCAGCTTATATAATCAGCTCTGTGGAGATTTTGATTATTGATAATTTATTTAAAAAAATGGAATAGGATCATGATGGCAGTTGGGACAGTGGGATAAGAATTTACTATCATGACTGAAGGACTGTGTGAGAAAGGAGAAGATAAAGAGAATTTTATTTTTCCTGAGGAGACTTAGACAGGTAATTATTGTCTTCTGAGAGTACAATTAAATGAATTGTCAATTTTTGGAAGAGTCCATGAGATAGATTTTGAGAGATCTGAGTTTAACATTTATTCCATGGAAGAGATAAGATATTCTGAAACTAATTCCTGGGAGAGTTAAACTGCCGTCTTGAGAAAGCTGAATCATTGGACCAAAGAGTCAACAGTAGGAGCCAGTGGTTGAGTTGCTTTGGGTTTTGACCATTTTTAAATTCATTGCTAAAACATTCATTTGCATTTTTATATTATGGATTACTGTTAATAAAGTGTATTTAGCTAGTAGTCATTGTTCATTTAAGTCTATGAGATTAGGGTTTGAGCCCAGAGAGAGTATTTATGGGAATTTATATATCTCCTTACTTAGAGACAGACAGACAGACAGACAGACACACACACACACACACACACACACACACACACCCCACACTGGGGGCTCAGAGCTACATAATTAATGAAATATTTCTATCAGAATGTACCTTGTTTGCCTTTGAACTGGACATAAGAGAATTAATTCACTAACAAATAAAATACTAGGCTGAAATGTGGATTTATGTTTTTTCCTGAGCTATTGAGAAGGTTTAGCTCTTACAACAGAAATCTTTTTCTGTAGGGTTACCACAGGTTGGTTTAGCAAAACTTAGTCACATGAATGGTCTTATTCCTTTTACATCTGGGGTGTAACATGATGCCTGTGTAATGATCCTCATTACACATAGGGTAACATGCAATGTATATTAATAACAAGAATAATAATAGCTAGCATTACTAAAATGCATAATTTTATTTTATTTGAAATTTAAATGTTCTGGTGAAATAAGTGTTATTATTATCCACATTTTACTAATACAGAAACCAAGGTTGAGAGCAGTTAAGGGATTTGGTCATTGTCACACAGCTAGTAAATGTCTGGGGGAGAATTTGAATTTAGATCTAATTGCCTCCATAAAATGCATTTTACATTACTACATATTCATCTAATCAGCTGTTGATCTGGATTGAATGATCCTCTTTGTTTTCATTTTTTTGTCATAGACCATATTTGGTAATTCCATAGAAACTTAATGTGTTTATTCCCAGAATCTGTAGTTTTATCATGAGTCTAGTACTTTATACCAAGGAAAGTATTTAAATCTGTAAATTATGATTTGAGATTCTTAGACTAAACATTCTAAACAAGTTATAGGACAACAAATCAGTTTATGGGATTTTTCCTGTGTGGAGAAAGGAACCCAATATTTTAGAATATTAAGGGAGTATATTGTTTGAAATACTGTACCTTGGACCCTTGTTCACATGTACACATACACACATACACACACAACACACACAAACACTCCCTTTTGTGGTTCACCAATTCCAAAGAGCATCTCTTCTGTTTTTTGCTGCTGTCATTACTTCAGCTAATGTAATTTAATGTAATTAAATGTAATGTAAATTAAGCTAAGTAATTTAATAGGTTAGTGTGTGCAACCTTTTTTTCCATTATAAATATGACTTGTTGAACCTTGGTTGTATTGTCTACTGAGTTTCAGCACCTGAAAGGATTTCAGGTCATTTGAATTAAAAGATTTACCAAAATGTCATCTTTGATTTGAGGGCCTTTTATGGAAAAGTAGCACCATATCTTTGAGAGTTATAAAGAGTTATTATTGAATCTATTTATTTTGTGTGTTTTAGTCTTTTTCTTTGCTTTTACATGGATATGTGTGTGAATATATGTGTAAAGGTATTCTTGAAATATACCACTATTATGATAATCAGATCTTTGAGCTTCCTTTTTTGAATCTGTCTCCTTTCATTGAAACCACAACCCCTCTCTGGGACGATAGGTCTTGAGTAGCTGTGGCTGCATAGCTGTATGTGGCTATCTTTCTGGCAATAAACCTTTCCACATATAGTTAGGTCAGTCTTCAGAGAGGGAGCACAGAACATCTAACTAGACCACATTTAAAAGGACTTTATTTTGCAGGTGAGATCTACAAGAACTTGTGCCTCCACCTTATCTTTTGGAATCAGAAGGTTATATCCACACCATGATGAAATATTAAAATATCTTTTTATATTAAAACCATAGAGATATGTGTGTGTGTACATTATAGTAAATGCTATAGCAAGGAAAATTATTATCACATTGAATCACTTCCACTACCTTTTCAAATGTGATCAGGCTTACCCTACCCTTCATCTTGAAAAAATTTTCATTTTATCCCAGCTATGTTTTACCAGGATCATAGAATTTGAAATTTAACAGAGACCTAAATATCCATCTAGTCCAGTCCATATACCTAAGGAATCCTCACTGTTTCCTACCTAATAAATAATTGCTGGTGGAGCCAAGATGGTGGCAGGAGAACAGCCTCTCTGGCTCTCTCTAAATTATTTCAAAAACCTTAAAATTATGACTCTTTACTAGATTTTCATGAGACAGAAACCACAGAAAGGTCCAGTCAGGCAACTCTCCAGGCCAAGGTAACCAGGAAATCCTGGGAAGGCTCTGTTCCATGGGGTTGGAGGGGTGGCAGCATGCCTAAGTAAAGGAGCTTCAGCCTTCCCAGAACAGCCCCAGGGCTTCTGGCAGCAGAAGCAGTTTCCTGACTTGCCACCCCAGGGAGCACCAAGCAGAACTTGGAAGGTCAGCAGGGAGACCTCTGCCAGAGTGAGCACAAAGCCCAGGCCAGCATGGCCGTGGTCCTCAGCATAGCTCAGATCCCAGGAAACAGAAGCAGACCTGGAGCTGCTCAGCAACAGCCACCAGCAGCTGCTCCCTGAGTGCTCAGCCCATGGAAAGTAAGGGAGTGGAGGGAGACTGCCAAGGTCTATCCTCTGTCCCTGAGACAGGACTCTGGGGCTTTGACCACATTCAGGCCCTGGTTGCAGTGTGGGACTCCAGAGGGGTGTGCTTGTGGCCATTCAGCAGACCAGGAGAGCAGTCAGAGCCTCACATACTGAGGTCCTTGCAGGGGTGTCCCAATAATACTCAAAAGCTCAGGAAGCACCCCAAAACCAGGCACAGGCTAAATAAACAAAAAAAGGAACCTGACCATAGATTACTTTGGTCCCATGGAGGATCAAAATGCACACTCAGAAGATGAGAAAGTCCAAGCTTCAGCATCTGAAGACTCCAAGAAATATAGAAGTTGGGCTCAGGCTATGACAGCTCAAAAAAGATTTTGAAAATCAAGGAAGGTAGAAGAAAAATTGGGAAAAGAAATGAGGGAGATGCAGGAAAAACATGAAAACCAAGTCAGCAGCTTAGTCAAGGAGATCCAAAAAAAGCTGAAGAAAACATTAAAAACCAGTTTAGGTCAAATGGATAAAACAGTTCAAAAAGTTATTGAGAAGAATGCTTTTAAAAGCAAAATTGGCCAGATGGAAAAAGAGATAAGAAAACTCTCTGAGGAGAACAAATCCTTCAGATGTAGAATGGAGCTAAAAGAAGCTGATGACTTTGTGAGAAATCAAGATACAATAACACCAAAAGGATGAAAAAATAGAAGAAAATATGAAATATCTCTTTGAAAAAAAAAAAACAACTGATCTGAAGACAGACCCAGGAAAGATAATTTAAAAATTATTGGGCTGTCTAAAAGTCATCAGGAAAAGAGCCTTGACTTCATTTTAAAAGAATTTCTACAGGAAAGTTGTCCTGATATTCTAGAAGCAGAGGGCAAAATAGAAATTGAGAGAATCCACTGATCTCCAGAAAGAGATCCCAAAAAATATTCCTCAGGAATATTATGGCCAAGTTCCAGAACTCTCAAGTCAGAGTAAATATTACAAGGAGCCAGACAGACACAATTCAAATATGGGGCTGCAGTCAGGATCATACAGGACTTAGCAGCAACTGCATTAATGGCTCATAGGGTTTGGAATATGATATTCCAGAAGGCAAAAGAGCTTGGAATGCATCCGAGAATCAACTACCCCACAAAACTGAACATCCTCTTCCAGGGGAAAAGATGGACTTTCAGTGAAACGGGAATTTCAAATTTTCCAGTTGAAATGACCAAAGCTGAACAGAAAGTCAGTTGAAGCATAGAGAGGGTAAATTATGAGGGACTTGATGAAATGTGAGTGTTCCTGCATGGAAAGATGATACTGAGTATTAACTCATGAACCTTCTCATTTAATAGAGCAGATAGAAGGCACTTTTATAGATGAGGCACAGGAGAGAGCTGAATTTGAACATATATTGTAAAAATGGAGTCAATGGGTGAAAGGGAAATGTACTGGGAGAAAGAGAAAGGAGAGGTGGAATAGGCTAAGTTATTTCATGTAGCTTTTGCAATGGTATGGTGAGGGGAAAGGCGAGGGGGAATGAGGGAGCCTCATTCTCATCAGAAATGGCTTAGACAGGAAACAGCATGCTTATTCAATATGGTATAGAAATCTAGAAGAAAAAGGAGAGACAGGGAACAGAGGGATGTGGGTGAGAAAGGAGAGGATAGTCAGATACAACACATTTTCTTTTTTCCTTTTTTTCAAGGTGCTGGGATTGGGTGGCCTGTCCATGACCATGGGACTGAGTGGTTGCTGGATCTCTGGGGTGGGGTGTAGGTTTTGGGCCTCTTGGCCCCAGGGCGGGTGCTCTGTCTGCTGCACTACTCAGCTGCCCTACAGCACATTTTTGAAGAGGGACAGAGTGGAAGGAGAGAGAAAATATAATAAATGGTAATGGGGAGGAATGTATGGAGAGAATTACAGTCGGCAGCAACTGGAAAAATATGGAAGTAACTTATATGATGGACTTTTGATAAAGATTGTTATCCACCCCAGAGACAACTGATGGTATCAAAACATAGACTGAAACTTTTTTTTTTCTTTCAATTTTATTTCTCATGAAGTTTTATATTTTTTGTGGGGAGTAGTATGTTTACTCTTTGTAGGGTTTTTTTTTTTTTTGCAAGGCAATGGGGTTAAGTGGCTTGCCCAAGGCCACACAGCTAGGTAATTATTAAGTGTCTGAGGCTGGATTTGAACCCAGGTACTCCTGACTCCAGGGCTGGTGCTCTATCCACTGTGCCACCTAGCCACCCCTATTATGTTTACTCTGAAGAATATTTTAGTAATGTGTAAATAAATTAAAGAAAATAATAAAAACAAAAAAAAAATAAAGCAATTGCTCACTCCTAGGAGTGAGTACCTCATAAGGCAGCCACTTTTGGATGGCTCCAGTGTTGGGAAGTTTTTCTAGACATCAGTTAGCCTAATTGGCATCTTTGCAACTTGCATCCATTTCCTGATTCTGGTGATAGTCCTTCCAAATTGACAACCCTTCAAATCCTTGGTGACAGCTGTTGTATCCCCCAAGTCTTTTCCAGGTTGAACATGCCCATTTCCTTCAACTGATTCTCAGTAAGTCAACAAATATTGTTAAATTTCTACTTTGAGGGGATAAATTGGGCATAATCTCATTGAGAAGACACTAAGATTAAGGAAGACTGGGATAGGCTTCTGTTTTGTTGTTGTTTTGTTTTGGTTTTTTTTTAGATTTTGCAAGGCAATGGGGTTAAATGGCTTGCCCAAGGCCACATGACTAGGTAATTAAGTGTCTGAGACCGGATTTGAACCCAGGTACTCCTGACTCCAAGTCCAGTGCTCTATCCACTGCACCACCTAGCCACCCCCGATAGGCTTCTTTTAGTAGGTGGAACTTCAAGTGAGATTTGAAGGGAGCTAAGAGTCAGAGGGGCAGAGTTGTAGACATGGAGGGGACAGCCAGTGAAAATGCACAATGGCTGTAGCTGAGTCGTGTGCAATGATTAGAAAGAAGCCAACATCCCCGAAGTGAAGACTATGGAGTAATGGTGGCGTAGAGTTTAAGAGGTTTAGAAAGGTAGGAAGGAACCAGATTATAAAGTGTTGTCAAAGTCAGAGATTTCTATATTTGATCCTAGAAGCAATATGGAGCTGATCAAATGTGGGGACAGAGAAGGTGGTGATGTGGTCAGATTTACAGTTAATCTAGAAAAAATAATTTGAAAGCTAAGTGGATAATAGACTAGAGAGGAAAGAAACTTGAGATAGGAAGTCCAACCTTTAACTGGTATGAGGTAAAGAGGAGGGGGGCCTATACAAGACATGTTACGAAAGTAGAAATGAAAGGACTTGGCAGATAATTGCATATGGAGGGTGAGAGTCAGGAATCACTGGTGACATCTAGGTTCCACACCTGAGTGACTAGGAGGTTGGTGGTACTTCTGACAGTAATTAAGAAGTTCAGAAGACTAACCATTTGAATCATAGCCATATTGCATTTATCATGTCTACATTATACTGTTTGACTTGTCCAGTAGGCCATCTGAGATGTGAGATTAGTGACAAGAGAAGTTAGCACTGAATAATTAGATTTGAGAATCATCTATGCAGAGAAGGTGGTTTAACCCACCCACCTAGTTGAAACTAGGTAAAATAGGATTAGGGACTATCAATTACAGACATGGACCTAAGGCCCTTTACTATCTTGTTTACTCTCTGGACACTATAGGTTCAGAATTAAGTACAGTTTTCTATATAAGACTGAATGAGGGCAGAGTGCAGTGGGATTATCACCTACCCATTTCTGGAAGAATTTTTTTTTCTTCCACTCCTAAAATTTAAATATCTGAAATGAAGACTTTAGCCAGTACTTCCACTATCTTTAACACTCCCTCCCAAACACTCCATAATATCATTCCACTACTGAAAACAGTCTCACAATCTCACTTTATTTACATCTTTGGCTCCTTTCTTGCCTATTACCCATTGACCAGTTATTCTGCCAATTCTTCCTTTGTAATATCTTGTTTTCATCCCTTCCTAGAAAAAGCGAGTGCTAATACCTTCCCTCTAAATATCTTTGCCTTCTAATGTATAGACTCCAGTAGCTTCCTCACTGAAAGAGCCTACTTCCAGACTTTTTTCTCCTAACTATCCTTGTTACCTGGCAAATCTTCATTCTGTTCTCTTGCCCAAAATAGTATGAGGAGAAAATATTCTAATTTTTCAGCTTAGTATTCAAAACTATATATAACCAGACTCTACCCTTTCTGCTACTATTCCCTACTCCCATCCCCATGCTCCCATCAGAGGTCTCATTATGAGAATGTCTCCTCTCCAATCATCCAAATACTTCAAGATGTAATTGTATCCTCCACCTACCCTCCTCCAAAGTCTTTTATCATTCAGTGTCTCTGGTTCTCATTTTTGCACATAATTATACACTGCCTCACATCACAAAAAGGTTTCACATTGCCTCTCTCTCCTCTCCAAGACTCACTAAATTATCTGCTCTTAGAGAACAGCCTTAGGACCTTGACATTTTAGATGCTGTCTAGTCCAACTCCCTTATTTAACACATGAAGAAACTGAGGCCTGTGCAATTTTGTGACTTTAAGCTCAGGACGTCTATCTCCAAATCCAATTTTCCTTCCCTTTTCATTTGTTTTCTCCTTCACACCAAGCACAGCTCTATATACTTAAGGTCTTCCACAGAAGCTTTAATGGAAATCCAAACATGATCTTGACAAGTTAATTAATGTAGGACTGAATTAAAACAAATTGAATTAAGATATTCATATTTTACTAGCTCAAGTCAGCCACCTCTATCTTTATTTTCTCGTGTTTATTATTTAATTACTTTGAATTTTTATGGATCTTGCCAGTTAATGCCATTTAGTAAAAATGGATTTTTTTTTTGCCTCTACAGTAGAATTGTAAATAGTCCCCATGTAATCAATTTGCTGAGTCTTTGCTCTTTCAGACATTGGACCATTTTCTATAAGATTGAAGCTGGTTAATATATCTTAGCAGTTGGTTTTGAAATGAGGGTTATATCCTCAGAATTGTGGTGGGCATTGTTAGAAGTACCAAGATGTGTAGGCCTAGAAGCTCTCAGCAAGTTATTATGTTACCTCAGATCTGGAATCCAACCCTTTATTTTGCAGATGAGGAAGCTGAGGCACAAAGACTAAGCTTGGAAAGGGTTACTCAACTAGAAAGTCTGAGGAAGGATTTGAATCCAATTCTTGACTCCACCTTATCTTTTGGAATCAGAAGGTTTTTTTATGCACCATATTATACAGTCTCTCTAAAGGATGTTAGAATAGATGATCTCTAAGATACCTTTTAGATATTCTATGATGGAGCAATTAGATTAGGACTATTCTCCATTTGGAAAGTTCAATAAAGGCTTTTATCACCAATTCAAGTCTGCTAATTAATTTCAAGTAAATTTTAAATACTGCTCAGTAATTTAAAAGCCAGAAAAAAAATGACTTCATTCTTCCTTTCTAAAATTCTAAGGTGCAGTGACTTCCATCAAAGTTAATCATTTATATTCCTTTTTCAAATCTTATAAGCTTTTGCTACCTTAAAAATGGTGGTTGGAATGAATTTCCTATCATTAGAAATCAACAAACCAACACTCCTTTTTAAAATCAGGAGAAACAGGGGTGGCTAGGTGATGCAGTGGATAAAGCACCGGCCCTGGAGTCAGGAGTACCTGGGTTCAAATCTAGTCTCAGACACTTAATAATTACCTAGCTGTGTGGCCTTGAGCAAGCCACTTAACCCCATTTGCCTTGCAAAAACCTAAAAAATAAAATAAAATTAGGAAAAACAAATATATTTGAAATTACCTTTTGAAAACTCCTATAGAAGGAGAGGGGGAATGAGTAAGCTTCATTCTCATCGGAAGTGGCTTAGAGAGGAAATAACATACACAATTGGGTACAGAAATCTATCTTACCCTAGAAGAACATTAGGAAAGGGATGAGAGAAAGAGGACAGGGATAGGTGTGGGTGATAGAAGAGAGGGAAGATGGTGGGAGAGACAACACACCTTTGAGGAGGGACAGGGTGAAAGGAGAGAGAGAGCGAATAGAACAAATGGAGGTGTGGGTGGGGGCAAAAGGATGGAAAGAAATACAGATAGCAGTAGTAAGTGGGGAAAAAAATCTTGAAGCAACTTCTCTAATGATAAAGAATGTGATCCATCCCAGAGACTGCTGATGGTATCTGGTCACAGACTGGAGTACAATTTTTCTTTTCTCACTTTATTTTTCTTGAGGTTTCCTCTAACTTTGTGGGAAGGGGGGGGGGTTATGTTTACTTTTACAAAAGACTATTATAGGAATGTGAAAATAATTAGAAAAAAATTCCCCTACTGGAAAAAGGTCAAAATAACTCAAAGGAAAAAATTAATTATAGGAATAATTAACATGTATATAGTACATATGCTAAGGTACTGTGCTAAATGCTTTATAATTATCTTATTTGATTCTTGCAACAACCTTGGGGTGTTTGTGCTATTATTATTATTCCCCTTTTACAGATGAGGAAACTGAGGCATCCAGGAGCTTAGTGACTTGCCCAGAGTTACAAAGCTAATAAGTATCTGAGGCCAGTCTTCCTGAATTTTTGACTCCAGGCCAAGGTCTTTGTCCACTGGGCCACCTAGCAGCCCCACAGAGGACTAATGTGATCCCTGAAGGAAAAAATTGGGGAAGAATCTTAAAATCATAGAATTAGAGTTGGAAAATACATTAAACCAATCCTCTCATTTTAGACATATTAAAGAGATT
This sequence comes from Macrotis lagotis, assembly GCF_037893015.1. Classification (NCBI taxonomy): domain Eukaryota; kingdom Metazoa; phylum Chordata; class Mammalia; order Peramelemorphia; family Peramelidae; genus Macrotis; species Macrotis lagotis. The sequence goes on along the minus strand of NC_133662.1, from coordinate 93,864,068 downwards.
AATTCCCTCAGAAGGACCAAGAGACATGAAGGGACTTGGCCAGAGCCAAAGCTTGCAAGTCCAAGGTTTTCTTGACTCCCAAGTCCAAGGCTTTGTCTGGCTCTTTTAATTTTATAGCGAAAGCCACTTTTTGAGTCTCCCTTTCTGTTCACATTTGATAAGGATACATGGGAAACTAAGAATGAATGAACTTTATGGGAAGAAGGATGTGAAAAAGCAGTATATGTGAAATCTATTAAGAGGAATATGAAAATCTTTCTATACCATCTCATACCCTCTTACCAGGTAGGAATGAATTAGTTATTTAATTCTCTGTCATATTAATTCAGTGAAAAGTATACCTCTTGAACAGGATTAGAAAGAATTCAAGTACTATAGAATCTAGTCTTTTGATGCTACATAAATATACACATAAAAGTCAGATACATTATTTTTGGTATTGATAAATTCAGCTTTAAATTTCAGCTATGTAAAGATAACACAAATGCAAAGTATAAAACATGAGACAAGCACATCAGTATAATGAATGAATAGCAGAATTTTATTAGACATTCAGATTTACTCATGATTCAGTGTGTATGTTAACTAACATCTAATTAAGAAACTTCCATTAAAAAAAAAAACAAATTGATAAAAGTTGTGGCAGCCTGTGCCTCCTTGAAAAAAAAATCCTTCTTTACTAAAACAGAAGGATGGTCAACATTTAATTCACTGTTTAAACAAATTCCTCCTTGACCATTTGTTTTCCCTTGATTCATCTTTTCTTTTGGGGTAAAACTTTTTCTACTTGGGCAGGAACAAGTAAATTGGGTATATTAGAATAGAGGGCTCCCTTCTACACCATATTCCAATTTCGACCAGTTCTTTAATCTTTTCTTAATACTCCCAGCCAGAAACAGTGTCTGTTATATAGTGGGCACAGTTAAGTTCTTGAGTTAACTGTTGCTTCTAAAGAACTGTGTATGTGTGCTTTCTCTTTCCAGTTCTCATGCTGTTTTTTTTTTTTTAGCAAATCACAGTTGACTAAAATCCACCAATTCCACTTTGAATGAATTTTCTTGGATATATAATTTCCCCAAAATCTAAAACCCCAAACTTCAAGGCTAATGACAAATAGGAGCCACCCCCACCAAAAGATATCCCTGTTCAAAACCATTCTGGGGAGAATGGAGACGCAACTGGAGCAGTCAAAACCGAGTAATCCAACTGGTAACACACAGATCAGATCCTCAATTAAAAGGAGGTAAAATGAGGAACATTTTTTTCCTTAAAATGTTGTGATGGCAGCTATTCCTAATATTGTCTTTATGAATTGTGCTTTGGCAGAAGATTCTGGATGTGGCTATTTTAAACCTAAATGTATACATTGCAAATGCATATATGTAAGAAAACTTTGTCTATACAACACCTGTTACTTATAGGTTGATTCCTAGTCAGCTTTCTGTGATAAATTTTGAACCCAATACTAAATGCTGGCCCAGGCCTTATCTACAGAAATTTCAATGATCAGCTCTTCATATTGTTTAAATGATGTTTAAGGCAAAAGTAGCTTGGTAGTTGCCTAGTTATTGCAGTAGTTGAGAAATAAACACAATGAAGGAGGGAAACAGAGGGAGGAGGAAGGGATGAACAAATGGACCAACAAACAAATGAACAGATGAACAAATGAAGGAAAGAATTTTTATTCATGAAATTGAAGAAAATATTCAGAAACAGACTGTCCAGGTGCCTGAGGTCTCCAACAGAGAGGTGCATCACTGAATGCAATGACAGAGACTTTTCTGACTCTTGACCTCAAAAACATGATGCTGGATGCTGACCTGTGGGCTTCAGTTCAATTCAGATATTAAGCACAAAATTGCAAAACCAATGAGAGTGGAATTCATGTATAATGCATAAGAAGTTATAGGCTTCCTTTTACATAATTTAATCCCTAGGATTTTGCAAATTTTATAATTTCCTTTTATTTTGAATGCAAAAAAGTAGAAGCTATGCAGATGAAAAAGTTTAAGATTAATAATGTCATCCAAAGGAAAATATATGGAAAATACCTATCTATCTCTATAGAGATAGCTATATGTTTCAGAGCAATCATTTGGTCACATAACCCAAATTTGCTGTTTCAAAGATTGTTTCCAAATAGTTCATCGTCTATTTGGGGTGAAGGAACATTATGAATTTCAGGAATTTTTAGATATAAAACGTAGAAAGTGAATAGACTTTGTAATCTTGTTTAGCCAAAGAAAAAGTCTATCATGGAAGAAAAACTTTAAATAAATACCTATGGAGACTTGAATATGAACCAAGTTTAAATCCTTGAACTGACATTACATAGCTCAACAGTTTTTTGTTTGCTTGCTTTGGTGATACAAGAGGATCCTTGTCTGTCATTATATGTATTTGTCCATTTTCCTAGGCTGGTTTGCCTTTGCAATGCAAGCTTGTCTCCCCACCTCCTATGGCCCTGGATCATTTGAAACAATGTCAGTAAATGCCAATTGATATTCATGTTTTCCCTCCAGTAAATCTGCTGGGGCTTGGGCCTGAGCTGGGAGGGAAGGGGACATATAGCAAAGTCTTACTTCGCTAGATTCTTGGGATCATGCTGTTTGATTGTTGAGATGTCCATTAATGAAGGCTCAACATTAAACTCCCCTTTGTTTTTCAAATCTTTTATTTTTATTTCATTTTGAATCTTGCTCAGATTTCCCCCGAAACATTATTCCACCTTTGGAACTCTTTGGTAACTTAACTGGGCAGGATGAAAAGTTATTGTTACCATCTAGGGCTTGGCAAAACGTCCTGGGTTTCTCTTTAAAGAGCAACTGTAAAACTAAATCATTACTCTCACCCTTGTTCTCATATTAGACAGAACTTCTTGAAAAAAGGGACTTTTTTTTTTGCCCATATTTGTAGTCTCAGTGCTTATCAAAGTGCCCTTAATAAGGCCTTTTGACTTGATTGGTTTTTTTCTAAAATAGTGTCTTTTTTCCCTACTTCCCCCAAAATAACAAAATATTAGTGGATCACTTACTATATGATGTCTTTTAAAAGATTAGTATCTTAAAACTTTTTTTTGTTTTAAAATTCTTTTCTTTTGGTGTTTTTTTAGGAAGCAGACAGCCCTTAGTAATTGCTGTTATTGAGGATTTGATTCATTATGTATATGACTTCTTTAACTCAAGTGTGCAGGAAATAGTGATAGGAATAAAATGTCAATGTCCTATTAAATTAAGTCTTGGATCAGTGGGCAATTAAAATATATAGGGGAAAATGGGTCATTGTAAAATCTTAACTGGATAAAGGCAAATTAGCTCATAGTTAGATCAAACTAACTCTCCCTTTTCCTACTGGATTTACACCTCAAATGTGGTATTTGAATAGTAGGGTTTGTGGGAGTGGGAAGGCAGTGTCTTATTTTTTTTTTAAATAAAGGATACAAATCTGGTGTGAAAAGAGATTTCCAATTCATTATTAAAACTACTACTAATAAAATATGGATGGAGAGGGTGGAGAAGAATCCCCTAAGTGTTCAAGATTGACATAACCTTTAATAAAGTAAGAAAACTTTTAAATTGTTAGAACTGCCTTTTCTAGGTTCAAATTTATGTCAAAGCACTTTATGGTATGTAATTAGTGCAAACCAATTTTTTTTAAGATTTTAAATGTCATCTTTCTCTAAACAGAGTTTGAATGAGAGATGCTTCCTACTTATTACTTGAGGCAAGGATTTGTACAAGGTTAGTGATAGATGGAGTGAGTAAACTCTCTTCATCCTAATTCATTTTGGGAATTGCTTACATTTCCCTACATATTTTTTACACTTTCCAAGTTGGATCTGGTTATTTTTAAACATAAAAAGAATCTGTACTACCTATGCTCAGTTACCTGATTTGGAAGACAGTAGTAGTAATAATATTTTGTAATTAAAGAAAATACATATTTTCTACCCTTAAGAGGTCAAAATACTTCACACTGCTTGTATCCTCTTCAAAACATCCCTTTGGGATGGAAAGAGAAGATAATTACCCTGCTTTAACAATGAGGAAACTGAAAATTTGAGAAAGGTTATGCTTGTTGCCCAAGGTCACAGAATGAGTAAAACAGGGTAAGAATTCAGAGTTTTCTTCCAGCCTTCTTCCATTCTATTATTCTTGGATTACCTTGAATAAAATATGACATTTAAAAATTTATCATAGAGTAATACAGAGCCTCTACTGAATGGGGATAAGAAATAGGTTTTGGGTGGGGTTTTTTAAGTGGTAAAAAGTCTAATACTGGAGATTCATTATTTTGTTGAATCAGTGATGCCAATAACAAGTAATAAATTTGCACAGCTAACATAGAATGGTATAATCCTGGACAACACTAGCTGGGAAGGACACGTTGAGAATGTATTTGAGACACATGGAGCCACATACAGGCGAGTAACAGGTTGTCACTGAGCTACACCATGATTTAAAAAGAAATCCATGTCCCATATGGTATGCTGACATGTGATAAAAGAGAGAAAGTTGACAGGAGTTTTTCAATAATGTATTTTAGAAAATGATTTTTTTAAACTAATATGTATCTGAATTTAAGACAGATGTGTAAAAGAAGACAAGGAAGCACTGAGCACTGATCCTCCCCATCTCAATGTCCACAGACAACCCTACAGTCAAGCATCAGTGACTTGTGTTCCTTCCTCCTGCTCTCGCCTTGTGTCAACCCGCACATATGGGATGCTCAGACATTGCCAATCCGGTGGTGAGGCACTTGCAGGGTTTGGAGGTTAGGACATGTGAAATATGGAGCTGGAAGGAAGCATGCCGCGATTCCATTGGAAGCAAAAGGAAGCGTAGGTCCATAGAACACCTCTTCTTTGCCTTCTCTGCTAACATCCAAAACCTGCCGAGAGAAAAGCTCTTGAATACTCGGAAAATAAATCATACTTGCCAAAATTTACAGATGGTAATAGGGGAGTAAATCTTACATGGTAGGAACCTGGTTCCTCCCTTGGGGGTGAGGTGTGATATCTGATTCTTCAAAGTTCTGACCAACCAGTATTTGTAGACACTATATTGTATTTCATATTGTGATGACAAAAATACACAAAGAAAGTGGAAAGAAAATTGGACATTCAAAAGACTACTGGTGCCTTAGGCTCTACCCCTTCCTTATTAATGTATGAAACACTCTGACCTCTCTGCACTTTTCTTTCCATGATGATGATGATCTGATATGTATGTAGTGCTTCAAGGCTTTTAAGATACTTAATGAACACTTTCTTAATTGAACTTCACTAAAAACCTTTATGGTAGGTGCTATAGGTATTATCTATGTTATACAGAGAAGGAAACTGCCTAGAGTTCCTTGGGAGCATCAGCACCACTGATGCCTGCACCATGTATACAAGCATTACTATAAGTGGTGGGCTGGTATTTTATTGAATTGTGTGATAGAATACCTGTCTCTCCAATCTAATATATCTTAAGGAATTGCCTGCAGCTCAGAGGAGTTAAATATTTTTGCCCATGGTCATGAAACTAGTGTTAAAAAAGATATTTGAACCCAGAGTTTCTAGACTCCATATGTAGCAATCTATTGACTATATGTTTGTGTGTATGAATATATACAAATTTATAGTGTGTGTATGTGGAAAAACTTACCAACCATGTTGCCCACACATATGCAAGAAAATTAGTTACATATGTAGTATATTTTTATTCATGATAACACTGGAATAAAATGATACTAAATAAAAGTTTTGCTCTTCCTGACTATCCTCCAACAAAAAGTGATTTACAGTTTAATTCAGCAAACACATCTCAAAATAAAGAGTATATCTTTTCACTATTCTCTTAATTGTAGTCACTAAGACATGAACTGACTGTCTTGGTCTGTGAAAAGTTCATAGGTAAATAAATGCAGAGATGACTTTTTTTCCAAGGCAGGGAGACAAAAACAGGCTTGATGCTACAGTTAGGTTAGGAATGTTCATTAAGTAAAACCTACTGGATTGGTTGGGGTGGGACCAGGGGCATTTTAAGAACTCTTCTCTGACACAAACCTGCTTTGGAGAATATTTGTAAGAAAGGAACTAAAAATACACAGAATTAAAGCATTCAACTCCTCAATAACTTATGGCACCTATATGCTACATTGCTGGCAAAAGTTACTCAACACTAATGAGGCTCTGTGGCCTCATCAAAACCAGGAGTCACAAAGTTGTAAATACCCCTGCACAGCTTCCCTGCCCTAAAGAGCTTCAAGGAGGGCACAGTAAACAAAGGGAAGAGAAGAAATGCTATGGGGTCCTTAGCAGCATACCCCAAAGCACAGACTTGGGGAAGGGTGGGCAGCAGCAGACCCCCAGAGTCGACTTCTGTATCACCCTCGGGGCCAAACAACTAAAACTCATCGACGTGGCTGTTGACCAAAGACGTAGGCTGTAGGATCTACAGGTTAGGGATTGTTCAGCCACACACAAACAGGTGTAATCCCCATGAAGAGCAGTCTTTAAGGTCTCAGGACAATGTGCTTTGTTTATTGCTGGGGTCATCCTAGTTGTAAAGTGTAAGTCTATACATTATAGAATAAGTTGCACAGATAACAACTGGTCAAAGGGACACCAGCAAAGAATCCACTCAGACTCTTCATGCTACTTATAGAGTAGAGGACTTTCCTGACTTTATTTGATTTCATTAACCGGAGAAAGGTATTCCATGAAGGGTAGAATTCTATCAGGAAAATTAAATTAAAAAAAATTCATAGTTATTCACATTTGTTTGACCCCCTCCCTTAATATATATTAAACTGGATGAATAGCTTAGAACTCTGTATGACAGAAAGGAATCAGTCAATCAATAAACATTCATCAAGTGTTTATTATGAATCAACCACTGTGCTAAGAATGGGGATATAAAGAAACAGAAAAGCCAGTCCCTACCCTTAAGGAATTTGCAATTTGACGGAGAACCATTGTCTAGCAACCAAAGCATTAGGATGATTCTCTTTGTCAAATGGCAAAATATATCCCCCACCCAAAAATCATCCTTCCCACCTGTCATCTCACCATCCCAGGTTCTTGTCAAACTCATTTCTTGCCATCACTGTTAAATGAACATGTGTAGGTCACCTTGTCCACTAGGGCTCTGAAGCCAAAGACTACGCATTAAATTGGAAGACATCTCAAGTCTGTGAAAAGTTCTATAAGAAAAGAAGTAAGTTTTGCATATCTAAGTTTTCAGGAGACCCACTCTAGAAATGGGTTCTTCTCAAGCTAAGTAGACCTTGCTCTCACATCTGGAGCAAACAAAGTCAGCCCTTGCAGGATTTGGTGCACCTCGATCCCTGATGGGGCTGGGGCTGGGTGATCTTTTTTTTCCTTTAGAAATGAAACCACTACTAATCCCTTGGCTGGAGGCTTCACCAATGGAGGGAACGCTCCCTTCCATTTACTTGCACAGCATCTTTGCTGGGGGTGGTCACTGATCTCTGCAGAACACCCCTCTAAGCGAGGGGAAGGATTTAAGGCAGAAAGATGTCAGAATCCACAGTTAAAAGAGAAGCTACGGGAATCAGTCAGAGACCCTTTGTCTGGCTCTCTGGGCCAACAGAGACTACATATGTTAGGCAGATGTATGAATTTAATCTGGGAGCACAGAGGAAAGGAAGAGTTGGCATTTTCCCTTCCAAAAAAACAAAACAAAAAACACCTCTTATATTAGCTGGCTAAAAAAAAGGCATCTGCAGGGAGGTGATGCCAATTTGGCAGAGCATCTCTTAGCCAAAAGGAAATGAGGCTAAATGAAGACTGGTGGAGGTGGCTGGAAATGCAAACTAATCACTTGTCCACGTGGGCAGCTGCTCCCCAGGACGCTCTTCTTCATAGATGACAGAATGGGTTAGAATCAATGCTTCGTGCCAATTATTCACTATGCCTGCATAAAAATAAACATAGCACATCTACATCTGCTGGACACGACTTCAAGGGTCTGTCCTGCGGGTTCATTACTGATAGGCCCAGGCCTTGTGGTAGGAGCGGGCCATGTCCTCTGTTGCACCTGCCCCTGAGACCAAGGATGCCACTAGCAGCCTGTCTAGATAAAGAGTCACCTAGATCAAACTAGGGGAAGGACAGGCATTCCTTCCTTGTCAGTGATCACCAGGAGCACTTTGCTTGGACCAGGTAATTGGGTTAGTCTGTTGGATTTCAGTGAACGTTTGGGAGTAACCTGGGAAGAAGAACGAATAAGAAATGTAGGTTTGGCAGGAGCTTGAGAGACACCTGGTCTGGCCCTCTAGATCTATAGGTGAGGAAATTAAGAACCAAGAGGCTAAATCACTAGTCCCAAGCCTAGAAGCAGTCAGTCATCTGATGGCAAAACCTAGCCCTCCTCCCGTCTTATGGACCTGACCAAGCTTGGTGCTGTTGAGGTTTGGCCTGTGGCCTTAGAATCTCCAAATGGACAGGGACAGGAGGAATGAAAGTAACTTAATTGATCAATAAACATTTATTGTACCAAACACATAAAGGATGGGGGAACTTTTATTTTGCCAAGGGCCATTTGGACATTTATAACTAATTTATTTAATTCACCCCTAAAAAGCTCCTAAATTCAGTGAATTTGGCATTTCCAGATCTAAATGATTTCTCAGACCTTACATGGCCCAGTGGGCCTAACAGTCGTGCCCCTGCTGAAAAGGTGGAATCTTCAGACTCCAAGAAAGCAAGAAAAATAAGTTTAGAAGGAAGAGCATTTCAGGCCTGGAGTCGGCCAGAGAGAATACCCAGGAATGGGAATGTCATGTTTACGGGGCAGCCGGGGGCTGGTATCACCCAACCGGAGAGGACGCCTTGGGGGGTATGGGGCAAGAAATCTGGGAAGGCAGGAGAGGACTGAGTTATGAAGAAGCTCTGAAGCACTGAATCTTGGAGGCAATAGAAAGCCACTAGAGTTTATCAGGTAAGGATCAGATTTGCACTTTATTTTATTTTTGTATTTGCAAGGCAATGGGGTTAAGTGACTTGCCCAAGGCCACACAGCTAGGTAATTATTTAGTGTCTGAGTCAGAATTTGAACTCAGGTCCTCCTGACTCCAGGGCCGATGCTCTATCCACTGCACCACCTAGCTGCACTACACTTTCACATTAGGACAATCACTTCAGTGGCTTAACAGAATGGGGAGGGTCTTGAGGCAAGCAGACCCGCCAGTGTGGCACTGCATGGGGGGCAGTGTTAGAGCACCGACCTTGGAGTCAAGAGAACAAGAGTTTGAATCCAGGCACTTAACACTTACTAGCTGTGTGACCCTGGGCAAGTCATTTAACCCTGACTGCCTCGCATCCAGGGCCATATCAGGCATCCTGATTCATATCTGGCCACTGGACCAAATGCCTCTGGAGGAGAAAGTCGGGCTGGTGACTTAGCTCAGCCCCTCACTCAGGTCCAATTCACATGTTTATCATGGTATCATGGTCTTCAAAAATGAAGGGCAACCATTATTGGAGGGGGAAAAAAAGGGGAAAAAAGGAGAAATGCTGCAAAGGTGAACTGGAAGACCTTGGCCACAGTTTGGCCTCAGCATCATAAGATCCATTCTGAATTGAACTACAGAGAAGGGGTGAGAGATATGAAGAGCATGAGCCTGAAAGGAAGAGAGGTTCCTAAGTGATGGAGGAAGGGGAAGATCCTGGAAGTGGCAACGGGTAGCAACGAGTTATTTGAATCTTCCTGCCTTGATTGGGGAGCCAATGAGAATGTGTAGAGGCGTAAGCAGTATTGGAAAGGTTAGCCAAGAAGGCCTTGGAATTAAGATATCACTTCTCCACTAGAGGGGAATTTTTTTTTTTTTTTTAGGTTTTTGCAAGGCAAACGGGGTTAAGTGGCTTGCCCAAGGCCACACAGCTAGGTAATTATTAAGTGTCTGAGACTGGATTTGAACCCAGGTAGTCCTGATCTCAGGGCCGGTGCTTCATCTACTATGCCACCTAGCTGCCCCTAGAGGGGAATTTTAAAAAAATTTTATAAAAGTAAAAATTTTAGAAGTTTGGAAAAGTCTTGCTTATAAAAGTGCAGAGTTTAGGTTACAAAGAATTGTAGTGGTATTTCTCTAAATTCTCTATTAGGTATCATTAATGATTTTATTCAAGAAAGGTTGGGGACTTTGGGTATATCCAAAAACCAAACTACAGCACCAAAAAATAAAATAAAATAAAATAAAAGGCTGACAGAAACCAGTTAAGTCAAATTTAATGTCAATTAGAATAAAAGTAAATTACATTTTTCAATTAAAACATTTTATTTAAACAAGCTTCTGATAACAAAAATTAGAAATGTGTAAAAGGAATATACATTAACACTAATAATTCCATTAAAGTTTAACCCTATGGAAAGCAATTTTCAAAACAAAAAGGCCCCAAATTCCTAGACACCATCTTAACCAACAAACACTTTATCTCATTCTTAAGCAAGGTCAGCCAAGGTAAACACTTGTTTAGAATTTGTAAAATCTTGGCGAAGAAGATTATAATAAAAGATTATAGACTATCAGTTTGAAAAATGGCAAGAGGTATAGAGAAAGTGAAGTGAGATAATACAAGTCAGATCATCCTTGGAGCACATAAGGATCAAAATTGAAGGACAACAGCTAAAAAATATAAATAATCTGGAAGGAGGTTTGGAATAAATGATTTTTCTTCCTTTCTTAGAGTGTAGACACAATATTTATTCTCTAATATCACTGCCCCCTTTAGGCTACATAGGGGAGTATAAGGGTGAGTAAACCATTACTCCATCTCTCAAAGAAAATAGGAGCTGGGTCAGTCACATGAAATAGCACTAATGAAAACAAAAATAAGAAAAACTTGATCAGACCTTATCTACATAGAGGAGGTCCACAATGGAGACAGAACAATTTTGAGGGTATTGATTAGTGAGTTTTTCAAGGTATTTAAATAAAACCAAACGATTAGGAAAATATGAGAGGAACAAAAACTGGTATCCGACAATGTCAAGAGATCCAGTGGAAGGCCTCCAATGTGTTGGGTGATCCTCCGTGGAGGACTGCCACTACAATATGGACAAGAGTCCCCCAGTCTGGGCAGTACCCAACCGAGGGGCTGAGAGGTCCATCAAAGGAACAAGCAACATACTGACTTTCACATCTTTGAAATCTTGATTTTATACAATTGATTTTATATCAATCAACAGGAATTGTAGGAGCAGTCTTTACTCTCGGAGAACTTAGGTACTTCTGTAGAAAAAAACATGCACAAGTGTCCCCAAAACTTTAAACTGCCCCAAGATTTTTACGACATCCCATGTATATGTATAAGAGTGCAAAAAAATAAAATAAAAAAATAAAAAAAAGTGCATGCATTTTGAATATTCAAAATATAAACATAAAAATGCAAGGTAATATTCAGGGAATCCTAGATAAAAATATATGAGGAGGAAACAGTCAATTTTTTACAATCTATTCTATAAGAGACTACCTTCTTCTAGTCACAAAACTGAGGAAAAGGTATAGATGATTTAAGATCTTATGATAAAATAAACAAAGTATTTATTCTTTATTAACTACAGAGAAGCATTTCACTCGGTACTCCTGGCCTCTTTAATGTAATCTTCCAATAATGTGTCTTCCAATAAGATAACACTTGTATATGATAGAATAAAACAAGATACCTTAATCTAGATAACAAAAAAAATTACCTTGTTTAACAAATTTCAGGTTATTACTATGAAGAGATGAATTAAACATAGGGAAGTATGTTTGATAAAGGTCTTTGCCAGTCTCATAAAGGACATTGTGTACAGAGCTCAAAATGAAAAGAGATTTCCCATATATTAGTACTTGTCTCCCAGATGCTCATTTAACAGAAAATACTGTACTAACTATATCAAGACCTGAAACACTGAAGAGCCTACTAAATAGATAATTACTCAAGAAACTTTGGCCTACTTGGCTACACTGTAAAATCCAAGTGAACTATGCCATCTTCTAGTCTCATGTTATACAGTTGGATGAACAGCCCATAGGGTGGATTGTGGGTCCATGAGTACAAAGATGTTGAATGAGCATCACAAGTGGATAATCAGTTGGTTCAAATTTGAATAGAAAGGGTGTATAGGATAAAGATGTATGCATTCCCACATATATGTAGGAAATTGTGTAATGCCTTCAATGATTTTCATTTTTAAAAAACCCCATCTCTTTAGCATCAATATTATTCTTTTTTTCCCAATATTCTTCAAGGAAAAGAATCTGAATCATGAAATTATATTCTACACAGAATCAAACTTGTATGGTGACACCCAAAGGGTAATGGAAATTGGTGTAAATGGGCTACAGTATACTACCAAAGAGTTACAAACCCAAACATAAACTAGATAAAATTTCACTCAACTATCACTTTAAAGGACCTTCTATATGCAAGCATTATGCCAGGAATGAGAGATGGCACAAAGACAAATATCGAACTGTCCCTGCTCTCAAGATTACATTCTAGAGAAAACAATATGGGAACAGAAACAAATTCAAAATATATCCATTCGTCTCTAGGAGGAAGTCTAATTTCTAATGTGAACGATAATTTGTTAATCAAGAGATGTGATTCAAGGGATAAGGTAGAAACCAGAAGGTTAAGTAAGACAGGTATGAGTGGAGGCCAGGAAAGGAAGCTTTCCCATATGCAACCAATGATTGAGAATCACAAGGAGTCTAAATAAAGCTAAAGGTCAATATGTGTTTATGAGTATATGTAGATCTAGATATGCATGTATATCTATATATAACATACATATAATCATATACACATGTATGTGTGGGTTTGCATAGGAATATATACTGATAATGTATAATACATGTATAAAATAATACTATCTCACAAAACCCATGATAAGACTTTTACTTATTCCCTAAGTAAGGAGAAAATAGGATGAGGGGAAAGGTGGACCATATAGAACAGCTGGGCAGATGGCTAGCTCTGAGATCTACCTGCCCCCCCCCACCAGGTCTACCTGTTCCCCCCAAGTTTTACCTGCTTCCAAGGTCTACCTGCCAGCCAAGGCAGGGAATGATAGAAGTTTGGACCCTATAGCTGGACATGGTGGGATGAAGAGGGAAGATGGTGATCAGGTGGAAAGTTGTAAACTGACTTTGAATGGCCTCCGTAGCTTGCACCTCTTTCCCCCCAGTACTTTGCAATATAAACTTCTAACCTTGCAAAGCTATCCCTGCCTCACTACCAGCAGCCTTAGGTTCTTCAGAGCTCTCCAGAGCCCATGTGGAAGATAAGAAAGGCCACCGCTGTACCAGACATCACTGAAATCACCAAGTGTTTGTCTCTGGTGGCAGGCCTCTAAGCTGAGCCACCGTGTCCAGGTGGTGATTACTCATGGGCTTGAAGCCTCAGACAACTAACCCAGACTGCTTATGCCTAATGGAATAAGAAAGACTCTAGACACTCCAATCAGGAGCTTCTCATCAGGCCGTCTCTTGTCTGGCCCAGCTGAGAACCCTGGGAGCCCTCAATCTCCTCCCTCGTGTCCTGATGTCTAATCAAGTCAAAGTTCTGGGCATCTTTGCCACCCTCATTTCAGCAAAACACTCTCCTTTCAACAGGATACTCGAGTTTAGAAGGGGAAAATATCAAACAGTTAGACAACATATAAATTAGAACTGGAAAACAATGGCCAAAAACATTAAAAAGAAAAACAAAAACCAGGTCCTGTCTATGGAAATCACAGCATCTCGGACCATTTCCAAAGACAGGCTGAGCACTGTGCTGGGCTTGAGCCGCCAAGGCTGGCCTGTGCCAATGCTGCTTGGGATGGGCTGGCCAACGGCAAACCACTTGCTGCTCAGAACAGCTCTGGGACCCAGCTGCCGGAAAGCAAGGCAGGCTGGGTGGCCAACAACAAGAATTCTATTATTTTCAGTTCTGATACTTAGGAAACAAAATGACAAATGCATAAAAGGATGGTAAATATTTTAAAGCTAGTACAAAGACTTCCTTTTTAATTATTTTAAAATGGGATGAGGGGCTCCCTCTCATTCATATACATCACATATCTATATGAAGACATCCACGCATGCATATTCACATATTCACATGCATATAGACACACACACCCCAGGCTCATTCCCTTTTTCTTTCTGGGGCACAACACAGTGCACGTGCACACACACACACACACACACACACACACACACACACACACACTCGCTCAGGTTCTCTCTTTACTGGAATGTTTCTCCTCATTCAGAAACAACCCTGCAAAAGAAGTCACCTTTCTGAATTACTTGAAGAGACTTCAAAAGGAACTTCAACTACCCACCTGGATACACGCCAGAGGCTCATTTGTCCAAATCGAATAGCCACCAACTAAATAGATTCTTCCATTATGGACTGCAACTCCAGATTCATTTTGACCTAAAGCAAAAAGGAAGAAGGAGGGGGTAAAATACACCACCTGCATATTTTTAATTAACCCTTTTGGCACAGGAAGATGCAATTTCTTTACCCTGGTGGATTTAACAGAAATGGGAGAAGGTGGGTAGTCACTGGTCACTGCCCCGGGAGGAAGAAGATAGAGTTACTGTGTACACACTGAGCCACCAGGAAGTACGTAATCTGCGCAAGGATGTAAGGGTAAAAAATGGGGCAAATAATTATTATAAATTATTAGTATAATGATTTAAAAGTAATTTAAGTAAGAGTTTTCATCTAAGAATGTGCATTTATATTGGTAGCAATCAAATTCATGAAGGGGGAAAAACTGGGGTTGTTATCAAGGGACCTGAATTTGAGCCCTGGCTCAGCTATTTATTAGCTCCGAGAGCTTGGATAACACACACTCTCTCAGCCTCCTCTTCTATAAAATAATGGTAGTAATATATTTTCATTGAGAAAAGGAACCATGCAAACTGTAAAGCAACTTATATGACCGGGAACAATTAATATTTCTTTGTCATATCTTTAAGATGTGGAATGTCTCCTGAACATGCAAATGGAAGAAAATGGTTAAATTTGTAGGGTATGCCTCTTATTCCCAAAGACAAAAGCTCCTTGATAAAAAAAAAGAAATTTATTTGGGGGGTTGTTTTTGTGTCCTTAGCACCTATCACAGTGCCTGATATGGAGTAAATATGTAATTAAATGCTTATTGATTAGTAGATTAAAATCAGTGAAAAAGACATTACATGCAAACTTATATTGAATATTATCTATTAAACAAAAATAAAAGAATTCTAATATAATATATATATACATACATATCATATGGATGTGTGTGTAAACATACACTCAGACAACAGCTTGTAAACTTTCTAGAAACAATTGGAAGAAACTAAATGCTGATGCATCAAAATAATTTAGGCTCAAGTTTAGTGCTATAAGTTTTGTTTTGTTTTGTTTTTAAAGACAGACTAACTCAAGAACATATCTTCCCTAGAGGGCATCAGGGAATGTGATGATTGCATTTTATTGATGGGCTGACAAAGGATTGACTGAAGCAATAAATAAACCATATCCTAAGCCAGTCAGAATCATAGATCCAGGGAACTGAAGAGTCTCAGGTCCCACTGTGCTAACTTAGAAGAAGCGATTTTTGCATTTGTGGGACTCAAATAATTTTTTATGAAGCCCAAAAATAGAAGATCAACTCAAAAGTCTAAATGCTACTTCCAACTAATAAAGGAAAACATCAAAACTGCTATCACCACCACTCCCCTCACCACCAAGAATTGGGAGTGTTTGCCCTCTGGGGAACCTGGCTTTCATTTTATAAAGGCATTAAAAGATAATGCTGCCTGACAAGTCCCGGAAGCTGGTTTGTAATTTTGTAAATGATTTAAGGGAAACAGACTAACAGAGTTGAGCTTATGGGTTTAGAACCCTAGAGATCACGAAGGGCAAAACCTTCAATGTGCAAAGGAAGAAATCAAACCCAAAGAAGGGCAGGATACTTGCTCAAGGTCACAAAGAGACAAGATCTGATCTCAGGTCATCTGAATCCAAAATTATGAAATCCAGTCGCCTTTTCATTGCCAAATATTGACCCACTCAAGTTTTAAAAATGCAAAGACGGGAAACACTTTCTACTTTAAAGCTATGCTATTTTTAGACTTCCCTTCCATGCTTTAATATAATATATTTTAGAATAATTAGGACATTATACATAGCTTTTCATTATGATAATACTTCATTGCTGGAGAGAAATTTTTTAAATGGGTCTATAAACCTACTATCCAAAAGATGCAGATATCTGCAACACTATGTTTCTCAAGAACAAAAGCATTGAGTACATTGCTAAACACAGAAGTACAAAAGGCAGGAATAACAAAAAACAAAGCCACAACCTTGTCCAGATCATTCTGTCTATTGGAGATAGTTGGAAGAAGTAGAAAAAAATAATTTAGTGGAACTTAACCTGAGTCTGGAATAATAAGGCTCACTTTGGGGGAGTTCATTAACTCATATCACTCCCTAATCTTCTTTGAGTGGAATATTCCCTCTTAAGAGTTAATATTCATAGCGAAGTCCTCTCAGGGTTAAAAATCATTAAAACAAAGACAGACTATTACTCTTAGACTATTCTTAGAAGAAAGAGGGAGGGGGGCCTTGCAATCCCAGCCAGACACCCTCCTGATTCTGTTAGGGAGGGAAATAGTGGAATACTTCCAGAGAAGAGGCCTTGCATTCTTAGTTAGCCACCTATTTGATGACAGACTGGGAGAACAGTAGACTGCCTCCTCTTGTTTGAGGATTAAGTACCAAGAAGACCTTGCATACTCAGACATTAATTCATGTAGAAAGACAACAAAAGGTCACTAGAAATCTTCTTTTGATACCCTCACCATCTGGATGGTGAGGTAATACACTATGAAAACATTTTATTCTTCTCTTTGTTACGGGTAGATTTTTCATGTAAAGATTGTAATTTTGAAAACCTTAACCAATCCGGTTGGAAGAGAGGGGGCTAGGGAGGGGGGGAATCCTGCTAGGCCATATAATCTTGCTTGACTGTCACCCCGAGGCAGCTCCTTGATCTTCACTACCTTTGTGAGACTTAGAGTGTGCCCTTTTCTCGAAAAAAGCCAAAATAAGCTTTCTTTTTTGTTCAGAGGAGTCTATATTTTTTTAAGTGGATTTTTATCCCACACATCTTTGTTACCTCATTTATAAAATGTAAAGGACTTATGTGGTCCAGCAAAGACACATTTGAGCATTTCTTAGCCACATAGAGAAGCAAAGATGATACTCCATAAGGAAGAAGCATTGTACCAGAAGTCAGGAAACACCACATTTAAATCCCTTCTCCAGTACTTAGTAGCTGGGTGACCTTGGGCGTGTCACATCACCCCTATGAGTTGTAGTTTTCTCATTCATAAAATGGGAATAACAATACTTTATATAGTTATCCTGTAAATCAAATTAGATAATATATTTTAAAACTTAGTAAAAATATAAAAATGATATACAAGGGATAGGAATTATTCTTGCGAGCATAGAAAACTGACTAGAAGGGCATTCTTAGAGCTGAGAAAATGTGGATTGATGACAAAAGCTAGCTGTGGGCATGTCACTTATCTCAGTGCCAGAGGCAATCTTTAAGACTTTAAAAGACAGATGAATTGTTTATATCAGTAAAGGGAATTTCTACACTGAAAATTCTCTACTATTATTATAAAAAAAAGACTCCACAAGTAACATTAGCTTTACTAGCTTTGATATTTAAAGAAGACCTTCCCCTTCAAAATTTTTTTTAAAGAGTGAACAATCTCTATTCTAACTATTAGAATCAAACTCATTTATATTAGATAATAAGAATTTTTTAAAATGCATTTCAAAATACTCTATCAGATCTGTGGAAAGGGGAGAAATTTATGACCAACCAAAAAATAAGACTACATTATAAATTGCAAAATGAATTATTTAAACTATATTAAATTTAAAAGGTTTTTGCACTAATAAAATCAATGCTGCCAAAATTAGAAGGAAAGCAGAAAGCTAGGAAACAATCCTCACAACCAGTTGTTCTGATAAAGATCTCATTTCTAAAACATATAGAGAACTGCATCAAATTTATAAGGTTACAAGTCATTCCCCAATTGATAAATGGTCAAAAGACATGAATAAAGAGTTTTCAAATGAAGAAATTAAAGCTAAATATCATATGAAAAAATTCTCCAAATCATTATTTAGTTTGTTTGTTTTTTTTGCAAGGCAATGGGGTTAAGTGGCTTTCCCAAGGCCACACAGCTAGGTAATTATTAAGTGTCTGAGACCGGATTTGAATCCAGATAGTCCTGACTCCAAGGCTGGTGTTTTATCCACTACGCCACCTAGCCGGCCCCCAAATCATTACTGAATAGAGAAATGCAAATTAAAACAACTATGAGGTATCATCTCACATCTATTAAGATTGGGTAAGATGAGAAAAAGGGAAAATGATCAATGTTGGAGAGGTTGTAGAAGGATTGGGACATTGATGCATTGCTGGTAGAGTAGTGAATGGATACAACCTTTCTGGAGAGCAATATGAAACTATGCCCAAAGAGCAAAAAATCTGTTCATACCCTTTGACCCAGCAATTTTAATTCTAGATATATATATATATATATCCAGAAGAAAATTTTTAAAAAGGGAAAAGTCACTCATGTTCCAAAATATTCATAGCAGTTCTTTTTGTAGTGGCAAAGAATTGGAAATTGAGAGGATGCCCATCAATTGGGGAATGGCTGAACAAGTTATGATCTATGAATACTATGGGATAATATTATTCTATAAGAAACCATAAATGGTTGGACTCTAGAGAAGCATGGAATGACTTACTGGGTCTGATGCTGAGTGAAGGGAGTAGAATCAAGAGAACAATGTACACATTAACAACATTGTGAGATGATCAAAGCTATGATCTGCTCTCAGCAGTTCAGAGAGATAGGACAACCTTATTAGAGCAGCTATGGACAATGTTATCCCCATCCAGAGGAAGAAAAACAAAACAAAACCAAAAAACCCCTCAGAATCTAATGAACACTACATTTGCTTTTTTTAAAAAAAAAACTCTTATGTATTTCTTTTCCTTAATCCTAATTCCTCACACCAAAAATGATTCATATTTAACACAAATGTTCACCACTGAGGGAAAGGGGGTGAGAAGGGACGGTGGAAGGAAATTATGTAACTTAAAAATATATATATGCATATGAATGAATGTTGAAAAACTTTCATAACATGTATTTAGAAAAATAAAATATCAATAAAAAATAAAAATGTATTCTTGTCTTGAAAAGTTTTAGATTTTTTTTTCCAGTCATGACATCAAAAGTACTTACCAGTTAAAAGGTTGAAATTGCAGCGGGTCCACTGGTCAGTATCTATGTTATACGAATCTATATGTCGCACAAGGATGCGGTCATTATTGTAGTCCAGGTCATTGCCCCCAAGAACATACAGCTTCCTCTGGACGGCAGCCATGGAGTGGTACACCCTTCTCTGTGGCATGGGGCTTCGACTGATCCACTGATTCTGCAAATGAAAGCAAGGCAGAAATGTAACAGTTAGAAATGCTTTCATGGTGGGAATAGCAAAGCCAGCCCTGGAGGCTTTCTGATTATAAAGTTCCTTTAAGGTGGAGACCAGACTGGTTTTCATCTTTGTACACATCACTTAACAGAAGTATCTTGCATAGGGCAGGGCTTAAAAAATGTTTTGAATTGAATTTAAGACATTTTCCCTTTCCTCATATGTCACTCCCTCTCCCCAATCCCCATGCCTCAACATGAACCCTGGCAAAGGGTCATGTAACTTAAGGACATCAGGCCAACCAAAATAAACATAAGAAGCCAAAACTGAAATATCACTTATTTTAAAGGCTTTTGAGAGAGAGAGAGAGAGAGAGAGAGCGACAGACAGACAGACAGACAGACACACACACACACACACACACACACTCTCACACAGTTCAATGACTATGGAAATAATGTCCATTTGTGACTATGTAAAAACACAAATTGGTGTGGTAGCTGTTTGTCTTAACCCATTTAAGTAACTAAATTCTGTGCAAAAACACTGATTGAGATGTTTTCTCTTTGTGACCAGGGCCACTGAAGAACTCCCTGGATGGAGAAGGAAAAGGTTTTGTCCAAAATTAACTTTTTTTTTGGGGGGGGGGTAAATGAAAAGAAGAGTTAAGGACTGATCTGGCAACAAACTTGCCCTGAGGATTTAAAAATTCTATTCACATTGCTATGAATTCATTTTGCTGATAAACTAGAAAAAGGGAAATTTTAGGTACAGATTTTGTTTGTTAAATATATCTATATTTTTTAAAAATGTGTGATATTGTACTGCACATTATTTATCACTTATATTTGGTTCTGGTACTTGAGTGAGAGAAAGGACTAAGGTAGAGTTTTCCTAAATAGGTTTCTGATCCAAACCATCTCAAAAAATAAAATAAAGTTGTAAATCATACTTCACAGAAAGAGTCTGATAATTGCCCCAGAGTGGGAGACAGTCGTATAAACTTCCCTTCTATGTTAAACAAAAAACATTTTACTAAGAAAAACTGGAAACTTGATCAGTTAAGTTCTATGTTCTGAATGGCATACTTTCAAAATCTCCTCAGATGTTGTCACCTCTGGGTCCTAGGTTCATCAACACAAATAGTCATCCCCTCGTGGCAGGCATTGATTGCTACAGGCTCAGTTAACTTCGCCTCTTCTTTTTCAAAGATATTTTTGGATAGAAAATGTGTTTTCTGCCATTTGAAAGGCACACCATTTTTGTCTGCCACCTTTTTCTATGTGTAGCTGCCATGCAATGAGAACAACTGTTCAAGCTCATTTTCAAATCAAACACCCTTCCAGCCAAATAAGTAACTTCCTTCAGAAGAAAGTCAAGGCTTCCTCGAGGTATCTGGCCACAAAATACCCTTCATTAGGCTCCCGAGGCCTCGGCTCCAAATCGGCTTTCTTCAGGTGCCTTCTATCAGACTCCACATTAGAGTATTAGGAATTAATTTTTGCATTAGCAGTCCATCCCCTGCCGCAGGACGGAGGACACCATCTGGTTGGCAAAGCCTGCCTGCCTCCCCTGATCACATCTTTAGCTTCCTCCACTGCCGTGCCTTCCAGGTGAGCCGCCAACAACTGCAAAGGCGAGGAAGCAGAGGGGCCTGGCGGGGTCATCCCTAATAAGCCGGCCTGTGAATACTAATCAGTGGTGGGGAAGCAGAGGTCACCCCCGCCCGCCTGTTGGCAGGTAGCAGTGTGCTCGGTGGCAGATGGCGGGCATTATCGACTCTCCACAAAGGCCTCCAAGAGAAGCAAGCACCAGGGCTGAGTGATAGAGCGATTGAGATTCTGGGCGAGATGTGAGCAGATGTGAGCTTTGCCAGCACCCACCGTAAACAATATGCCGGTGGAATTTTTAAAGAGAGATTGTGTGTACAAACATGAAGCAGACCTCATTTGAGGAAAACCAACCCTTCCTTTCCACTTTAACCGTGTCTGTGCCAAACTCGAGAGACAGTCACTAATGATCCCATCAGGGATGGAACATCCCAGCTAGGAGCTCCAAAGTCGGCTGGCTCTAGAAACATCCTGGGAGACTCAGGAGGGCGGACACACACACACGTGCGCGCACACACACACACACACACACACACGCGCGCGCATGTACTAAAAAGGAAAGCTAAATGTACATTTTTGGCCCATCCCCGCTCAGGTCACCAAAACCAAGCAGAGATTTCATAGGCTTTTGGATGAATATGAAAATCCGGATCAGACTATTTTGAAATGTTACTCTAATTATGAGAAATATTAGACCTGGCCATGAAGACAATTATATCTGGAAAATTTGTTGATGTTTAAATTGGAAGAAGGGGGCTGAGCTGAAGTTCTAAGCAGGAAAAAAACAACAATAAAAACAACATTTAAAATATATGAGTAGACAGAGGGTAGGTCGGACCTCATTAAAATGTTTACAAGTTAAGCCTGGTTGCTGGCGAGCCAATAACATAGGCAAACTAGAGGTATTTCCACCTCCAGGTTTGCCTGTCCACTGCTCTGCCCTGGAGAGATGGAAATTATACAGTGTGATCTTCCCAGAAAGATATTCCTGACCAAAGGCCAGGGTATCAGAGCTCAGTTAAACATCTTAGCCAAGGTCTTCCAGATAAATGAAAACCCAACAAATATTTTTCCCATCAAATATAGACAGGAAAGAACTGTGGGAAAATAGAACAATTTAAACCACAAAATTTTCATTAGTTAAATGTCATTAGATAAAAGGAAATTCATTTACCTTACATATATTATACAATCATATGTATATGCTGTTATTACAGTTAAAAATACATACTTTTATACCAAATGAAAATGTGAATTTTTTTTTCAGTAGGATCTAACTTGTCCTTACCTGGTTGGGCTCGTACACCATTAGTCTGTTCTGATATTGAGCAGTATTAGTGACCCCACCTGTAATGGATTAACATGTGTTAAATCTTTTCATGAATAATACAAAGGGTGGTCCCCAAATAAGAATGAAATATTACTGGAGGGAAAATTAACTATTACTGAAGATTGGTTTGTGTTTGGCAAACCTATGATGTGACTGAGCTTCTTTAAATAACTTCAATTTCCAGCTACATTCTGAAGGTCATCTACTGAAGAGGAAGCAACAAGTGTGTTGAGATGACCAGGACTAGGAGAGTTCAGATTGTTTTAAACTGGACATATGAAGGAGGAAAAAATAGCAATAAATCATTTGGAGGAAAGGGGAAAAGAGAGATGGAAATGAAGTTGTAAGAAATGCTTCTAGGTGGTTTGTCCCAAGGACACTGAACAACAGGTAATTCTTAGCCAAACATTTAACTTTGTAAATTCTAATAGTTTGCATAGCAATACATAAACAACTTCAGCCTATTGGAGATACTATTTCTCAAGACTAGAGTAACTTAGGAAAAATTAAATGGTCAAGTCTGGAGTCTATCATGCTTCCACATTTAAAAAAGAAAGTCACCTTTAAAACCTTTAAAAGTCCTAAAAAATTTCTCGCTTGAAACTCTTTGATTGCTGCATAGATCTAAGGAGGCTTGGGATCATCTATTTAACCAAACACTCTTAAATATATATCATGCTGTTTCTAGTTTTCCCGATTCTGACTTCTTTCCAGGCCTGTTGTGTGTACAGAGCAACACACAATGTAATAACCATTTGCTCAGCATGAGTTTTTACAATCAAAATGCAAACTTCTAAAAGTCAGCATGAAAAATGGTTTTGTGGAAGAAATGGCATAAGGGCATCAAAAGAAACAAAAAATCCCCCCCCCAAACCCCACAAATATAGAAGTAATTTCTATCTTAAGTAAAAGAAATTTTTTAACAATTATGCTCTCTATACATTATGTTCTAAATCCTTGGCCCAAATCAGTGGTTAAAGCTAGGAATTGTTTAATTTAGTGATCTGCTTGTTTATTTAATAGCTTCAAAGTAGTATAACACCACAAAAATATACAATCCTATATTTTCTATGTATGTATGTGGCACATAACTAAAGTTCTCTTTTTCTGGCAAGCAACACATTCAGCATAACACAAATTCTCTTCACGGGTCACTATTTTCAACACTATTTAATGAGAGTGATTCAATTAAATTTTGCAAATCCTTGAGTACCTATGCTAAGTTCCTATGCTAGCAGAGTGGTGCCTAGTTAATAACAACAGACTGAATATAAAGAGCTAATGATAAGATATTTAAAAAACAACTGATGCAGGACAATAATTATTCTCCCACTTCCCCCAATAAAAAAACTTCACTCATTCATTTAATTTTCTGGGACCATTTTTAACAAGAGGGCAAATTTCATTTCCTTTAAGGCAAGGAACTCCTTTTAAGATCAATGGGAAATTTGCCTATGGTATAAATCCATGAAGAATACACAAATGAGGTTCTAGTAACTAAGTGAAAACAAAAAGAATTTTGCATTTCTTTAAAAATGCCCTGTTTCTAATATTAAAAAAAATTTCACACTTAAGAAAAGCATGGCAAAAATAACTCTATTTCCTCAAATATTTAAGATAAAGATACAATAAAATACCTACCTTTTGCCAAATACAGTAGCAGAATGGATTAATTTCTAGCATCTTGCTTCCTTTGTGATACTTTCAATGCCTATAATTGTTCCTACCCAGCATAACAACAGAAGATGAATTGTCAAGCATCCACTGAGATTACATAAGTCTTTAGTGTACAAATGACAAACCAACCCTTGCTCTGGGGGACTTCAATGAGGAAGCTGCTGAACTTGTTGTAGGAATAGAAATCTGGCTGAGCCAACCTCAGTAAAATTGTGGAAGGCAGCACTTCAAATGTTCATAATATTATCTTTAACAGATTTTGTTTGTTCGAGATTAAATGAATAAAAACTGGATTAGATTGTCACTATTGCAGTAAACAACTTTGGCATTTCATACCTTCTTTTACAAGACACTTCAGTATTCTCATTATTATTTATCATTTTCCACAGAAGCAATCCTTTTTTAATCTGTGCTCAGTAATTAGATTTCCTTAACATATGTATTTTCATTCATATAATAATATTTAGAAATGAAGAGTCAGATTACTAGCGGGGGGGGGGGAAGGGGAAATAACAGTTATTTGGTTGATTAGCACTAGGATGTGACATGCCAAGGTGGGAACTAAGGTGGGAACTTTTGCCAAGTCACTGTTGGTAGAGGAAAACCCCAGCCAGTGCTGCTGCTATTGCTCCTCATTAAAATAATTGACAAATAAGTACATAAATAAAGCCACTTCCCTTTGAATATATGCAAAAAAAGATGAGGCATCCAAGCTCTCCCTGCTTACATTTCCTTGACGCCTTTGCTCATTTGTGGAGCTTCTTCATTGCATTCCCTTCACACACCACTCTTCACTTTTAGATTAATCTGCTGAAATGAGATGCTAAGGATTTGCATACAGATTTGACTACACAAAAATAGATATGGAATTAATAACAGTCTCTATATGTTTTAATTTCTCCTAGACTGGAGTACCCTTCCCTGCAGCGGTATTCTTGGCTTTGAAAGTCATCAAGCTGATTTGTCTGCTCTTAGGTTAGGATGCCACATGCTGCTACACTGTCCCCCGCAATCAAAGCACTTGCATAGATAGATTCTATGCCTGCCCCTATCAAGTATATTTTATAGATTGGCAGTTTTGATCTCCCTCCCCAGGGGGATAATCTGCATCTTAACAGCTTTCTATAGATACATCTGTCATTAAATATGCCATCTTGTATCAGCATCAATTTTCAAAACCAAGTTTTCCCTAACTTTGAAGTGCCACGGTTGAACTTGAGAATTTTCAACCAAAAATTCAAAATGAACAGCCTCATCATACGCTCCTAAACTGGGACTTCAAAAAGAAAAATAGTTGCTGGCTACAGAAAGTCGCCAAGGTCTTAAAGAACTGCCGGGAGAAATGAAAAGTTAACACCATGCTAGAAGTGAGAAATGATTCCTATCACAGGACAAGACAACAGCAAGACATTTTCTTAAATTCCCCAGCACTAGTCTATGAGAAACTCAGTGATGAATGGACACCACGCACCATAGCAGAGATAACAGGATGGTTAAAAACACCAGACAAACTCTGTCTACACTTCAGGATGGCCTCTTGGACACTCAGAATTGTGACAAAGAAAAAGCCAAGGGGCAGGGTAAGGAGGAAAATGGTCCTCTTTGTCCATTGGTCTTAGGGAGTTTATTTTTTTTAATAAAGATAATTCTCTTATACTTAATAAATGCACTACACGTTTCTTATAGACAAATGTATTTTCTCTTGTACCCCACTGTAGCCACAAACATTACTGACCCTACTGCCACTGAAGTGCCCCAGTCTGTATCACTAAGGAATCAGCCCTGGTAGAGATGGGACCCAGTGGTCATCCCTGCCTGGGCAGCAGCCACAGCTAACAATCACCCGGAAAATAAAGTCCTCTCCACCAAGTAATGTTGTTCAATGGTCAAATGGCTCAACATGAGAAATGAATACCATATTATCAATGGAAATTACTTTAAAGATGCATCATCATCATCATCATCATCATCATCATCATCATCATCATCGTCTGCTTTGCTACTCTAACCTATTGGGCCTCTCTATTGATTTTCCATTGAAACTTCTCATAAGGTTCTTCTCCCTAATGGAATGAACTCCTTAGGAGTCTTGCTTTTCTGTTCATATTCTTGCTTCTTGGCACAGTGACTAGACTATAACAGAAGTTTTTTAATTCATTCATTTACTCAGTACTGGCCAAAGAGTAAAATATATTCAATAAGAACACATGGTAGTTCAGTACATAACTATTTATTCTTTATTTTATATATTATTATATTTATATTATATCATATATGATATTAAATATATTATTATATATTTTATACTACCAATTCTTAGGCTTAACAACATCACATTCACATGAAGAATCCATATAAAAGTCTTACCAAGTAAAACCACCAGAGTAAACCCAGGATACTTCTTGGTAAATCCCCCCAAACATTATAATTTATGTACTAGATACTCATTAAATACTTGTTGGAAAAATAGAGAAAGGAAAAATAAGATTTAACTTGGAATATTTCTGCTCTTCACATATTGTTCTGCATATATAGGGTGTCCCAAAAGTCTGGCATTTTAAGCTTTAATAGTTGCACACACTACATATATACATACCACATATTCACATACATATACTGCATATTTACACACATCTTACATACATTCCCACATATGTATTTTTGGGGGTTTTTTTATCCCTCATTCTGACTCTTTGTGACTCCATGAACCACATCGTCTGTAGGGTTTTCTTGACAAAGAAACCGGAAAGTTTGCCATTTCCTTCTCCTGTGTTTTAAGGCAAACACAAGGTTAAGTCACTTGGCCAGGGTCACACAGCTTGTAAGCATCTGAGACAGGATTTGAACCCTGGTTCCCAGGCCCAGTGCTCTCTATCCACTTAGCTGCCTACAGCCTGCCTCCCGCCCGGGGCCTATACTAGGCCTTGCTGAGCATCTGTCCCAGAGAAGGGATCCTGTGCATGCCCCTACAGGACAAGAGGGGTTAGGATCTGTGATGTCATGGCTATGGGGAACTGCTGGGGAGGGAGGGAAGGGAGGGCCTGTCCCCTTGTGGTGAGCAACTCTTCTCCTCATTACAGTCTAAGAGTTGCCCGGATGCCCCGGGACACACAACCACTAGAGTACCTGTGGTCCTACGTCATGCTGCATTTCACCTTCAAGGTGTCAGATGCACCTAGGGAGCCAGCACAAGGCTTCCCTGGACACCCTGGTGTGGGGCACTGGACAGTTCATTTAGCATCTCACGGCCCTGGGAAAACCACAGGTGAGAAAAACTGCATCAGAAAAACCTGCATTGGCAGGGGAAGTTTCCTCACTGGTAGACCTCCATACCAAAGAAATACTCACATATGTATGTATGTGTGTATATAGGTATATGTATGGAGGTTTGATGGAGATGGGTGGGGAGGTTCATGTGATGCATATGTGTATAAGAAAATTAAGCTTTTCTTCCCCAAATCTACCCTATTTCCAAAATAACTCAAAATATTCATAGCTGGATCTTCTCTCTCTCTGCCTTAAGCTAAGAAATGAATCTATTTGCATCAGGCAAAGAAATAGGAGCCAAGTGTATCCATTATTCACTTCAGTATATGCTAATGGTATAGAAATCATCCTGGGGAATGTTAGAAGTGGACCACATACACACACAG
This sequence comes from Macrotis lagotis, assembly GCF_037893015.1. Classification (NCBI taxonomy): domain Eukaryota; kingdom Metazoa; phylum Chordata; class Mammalia; order Peramelemorphia; family Peramelidae; genus Macrotis; species Macrotis lagotis. Next base: position 93,836,276 of record NC_133662.1, on the reverse strand, counting down.
CATGTAAGAGGAGTAAACATCTCCAGTGGTAACACGGTAGAAACAATTTGAATCAAGTATATTTCTAATCCAACAGCAACTTGCATAGAATCCTCCTCAATTCGTGCATTAAATGAAGAATATTATTCCTTGTTTTAACTGTCACACATGAGGAAGCCTCACAAACGGATGAGTAATTAATTCACTCCAGTTCCCCAGAGAGAGTTTCACATCTACAATATATCTATCTGTAAGGAAAAGATTTTTGCATTGGGATATTTGTTTATCTTACCAATGAAGAATATCTCATGCAAACAAAAAGGTCACTGACTCAAAGAGTCTCACGTGAATGTCTACAACACTGAAGTAAATATGAATGATATAGGTTTTTCATGAACAAGAAATAATGTACAAGCAAGGTTAAATCGCTCCCAGTTTGAACCATCAACAAAGAGAACCAGATATCCTTTAAAATCTTTTAGTAAAATCATGCACTGGTCCTACCATAGATTATTGCCTCTTTAAGTCTATTTTGTATTTCAGTAAGCAATGTTATTATTTAGAGATCCTGAAATAGGAAAAAATGGAAATACAAAAATCAATGAACCAGAATAATTCATACGGTCCATCCCTTCCACCTTTGGACAGCCACCTAGATAAAGGCAGGCTAACACCCAAGTCATTCTGACACACACACACACACACACACACACACACACACACACACACACACACATTACACATTCCCACAGAAATATAGATAGATAGATAGATAGATCATTGCTTTGAGTACTAAGACTACTAGTAAGTAAGTTATTTCTATATTAAACTCAAAGCATTTTAAATTTACTTCCCCTACTTGATCCCTGGTTAAAAGATAAGGGGATAATCAGTGTTCTCCATTTAAAAAAACAACAAAAATAATAATAGATCCCATTTATATAAAAATAATAAGTAATGCAAATTCTATTATTTCCATTTTGCATATGAGGAAACTTAAGGACATAAAGAAGTGACTTACCCATTGTCACACAGCTAGTATATGGCAGAGCTGGGGCTCATTGTATAAACATTCTTTTTGCTATCTCACAATGCCTCTCGTGTCCTTGAAGGGGATTATGACATCATATATGGTTTAAAGGTCCAGAGCTATTTCTGGAGGGTGTGAATAAGAATGTAATTCAGTGGTTTTCTTTCCTTCAACGAGTGATTTGTTTTGAACAGTTAGCTTAGGAGAATATAACCTTAGTATCAGGTATAAGGCTGTCTGACCCAAATCTCAGGGCAAAGGCTGAGGTCAGAAAATCTATTAAGATAGAGATTTTAAAAATTCTCAATTTAAGTATCATTGAGATCTATAAAGGAGACTTGAATCCCTAACTTGTATTATAACTGGATGTGAATTGCATCCCCCATGACCTGACATATTAAAATAAGAACTAAATCCATAAGCAGTCAGTAACATTCTAAATAACTTTCAGAAACTTGAGGACAACAGGCTTTCCCCTACTCCCCACTTTCTGCAAATCCCAGTTTGAGAGATTATATGAAGTGGTATATGAGATCCCAATTGGGCAGTGGGGTGATGCAGTGGACAGCATGCTGACCCTATGGTCAGGAAGACTCCTCTTCTCAAATACGGCTTCAGTCACTTACTAGTGGGGTGATCCTGGACAAGTCACTTAACCCTTTGTACCTCAGCTTCCTCATCTATAAAATAAGCTGGAGATGGCAAACCACTCCAGTATCTTCGCTAAGAAGACTCCAACTAGGGCCACAAAGAGTCAGAAATGACTGTACGAACTAAGCAGCAACAACAACAACAACCCACTTAGCAATGAAATAGAGTTATCTTTTCTTCATCTTGGGTGCAGTTTTGGTTAGTTTTCTCAGTTTGTAGTTGCAATCAGAAAAATTTAGCAGGTTACACAAGGTGTTTCAAAAGATAATGCAGTAAAGCTACACTAAGACTTGTTGTCACCGTGTGTAGAATGAACTAATGATTTATTTTTGTGAAGTATTTTTCAGGAGTTGATGTAATGTACCCCACAACAGAGATCACATTTTTTGATCTAGAAAAAGAAGTGTAATGCAAGAAAATTTGAGTCATTTTGATCTATTCTATCCTTATTTTACTTCAATATTTTCATTTCAAATCTAAGTGATATGGAGCTCATTTGTGAATTGGGTCATGGTGTCAAATGCTGTTAGCTCCAGTAAAATCTGACTACCTCTAACATTTTAAATTATCTGCTAATGGCTATCTCAATAGAGTTTGGTACTTGGAGGTCCTCTGAGCTTTTCTCACTTTTAAAAAATATCGACATTTCAAGTGTCTTGATCCCCAATGGGGAAAGAAAAGACTGAACATTTTGCTCAAATTTCCAATAATAACTTTGCTACCAAACAGAACACCAGAAATCCTGGTGGGAATTGAGCCAGGTCCTCCTATCTGCTGTGTTCCAATGTCTGCCAGATCTCAAAAGGATGCAAGCGTGTTAGTCCCTCATCAATTAACTGAAATGCCTGGGTGGGCGGGAGGAAGACTTAAGAACTGATTCAAAAACCTTTAACACCTTCCAGAAATGGGGATTTCATATTTAAGATCTGTGACATCCAATGCAAATAATTATTTTTTTCTGTAAGCAGTTCACAGAAAAATCTAACTTGCCCTACCAACTAATAGTCTGATTTACAATTTATTTATCACATGTAAAGATGGGAGAAAGAGGTGACAGGATTAAGGTATTCTAGGTATCACCATTCATCCCCCTCCCTCTTTCCAACTGCAGCTCCAGTGCTGCCTTAGAAGGGGAGGAGTTCTTAGGAACACAGCAGGACAGAAGGAGACCTGAGAAAACTGTGATTGTCTTCATTAACGGTGATTAAAGTCGGCAGCCCGTGTTAATGCAAGAAAAGAAGAAAATAAACTTACTTCATGGAATAGTAAATGAAAAGAAAGATCAAACTTTGTATTTTTCTTTCTTCTTTTAAGAAAATAGCAATTCCATGATTCAACAGAGAAGGCCACTAATTTTTCTTGATATTAAGTGGCATAGAGAATTTCTTTCAAGGGACTTTAACAAATGCAAATCAACATTTTCTCTGGGCAACCTCAGAGAGTTGCTTGGGGTGGGAGAAGTTAAATGACTTGCTCATTGTCACACAGCCTGCATGGCACAATGGGCCTCAAACCCAGGGTTTCTTGGCACTTAGGTCAGGTCCCTATTCACTATGCCAGAGACAAACTCAAATACAAATAGATTCCCCCCTGACTGCATACTGACTTTAAAAACCATAAAATAATATTATCCTATTCTAGTCTATTTTCACATTTATTTTGTTAAACATTTTCCAGTTATATTTTTAATCTGGTTTGATCATTTCACTAGAGGGTTTCAAGTTTGACAACTATGTAATTACTCTATACTACCCTACCAATTGCTTAGTTCTGTAGCTATACTGTGATGGGCTTAGAGTTGAGTCTATGCTAGGACATTCTTTAAGAGTTAAACCACTTGGGGCAGCTAGGTGGCACAGTGCACAGAGCACCAGCCTTGGAGTCAGGAGTACCTGGGTTCAAATCTGACCTCAGACACTTAATAATTACCTAGCCGTGTGGCCTTGGGCAAGCCACTTAACTCCGTTGCCTTGAAAAATCTAAAAAAAAAAAGTTAAAACACTTGACTAATATGAAAATATTTTTTACATATTGCATAAATATAATCTATATCAAGTTGGTTGCCATCATAAGGGGGTGGGGAAGGGAGGAAGAAAATTTGGAATGAAAAATATTATAAAAGATGAATGATAAAAATTTTCTTCAGTTATAATTGGAATTTTTTTTGCAAGGCAAATGGGTTTAAGTGGCTTGCCCAAGGCCACACGGCTAGGTAATTATTAAGTGTCTGAGACCAGATTTGAACCCAGGTACTCCTGACTCCAGGGCCAGTGCTCTATCCACTGTACCACATAGCCACTTCCAAAAATATTTTTTTAAAAAGATTTACACCATTAAAATAAAATGGTAAGTACTTTAACAGCTTATTAAATCTTTGGGGTTGTTAAAGAATCTGATGGGAAAGAAAGAAAAAGGAATATTTACTAAGCATTCTTGAAAAATCATTGCCAAACATGGGCAATTTTAGTGTAATTTTCAAGAGTTTGACAAAGTGACAACATCTGAAATTAAATGAATCCAAGAAAAGGATGAAATTTGGTAGAAAATGTAAATTATAGTAATTCAATGTTTACTTTGTCATTTCCACTTCCCCTGGCAAGTAGAGCTTTTATTCACAACCTTATCTAATACTTATTTTCAATCTGTCTTTTAAAAAAAATCCTGTATAAAGATACCATGACCCATTGTAAGCATATGAGATATATATATATATATATATATGTTTTCTTGAAACACTATATATTTAAACACATATATTTAAAGAGTAGACTATCATAGTTCAATCAGTATATGAGGCTTTTATTAAAATATATGTATGTAGGGCAGCTAAATAGGGCACCTAGGTAGCACAGTAGATAGAGGGCCCTGAAGTCAGGATGGTCTGAGTTCAAATCCGGCCTCAGACACTTACTACCTAGCAAAATAAATAAAAATAAAACAATGCAAAACATGTATTCATGTCCATTGGTGTGTGTGTGTGTGTGTGTGTGTGTGTATACATATAAAACTTCTGAAATGAGCAATAGGCACTTCTGCCTTATTTATTCTCCTGTTCTTCCCCCCCCCTTGTCTTTTTGCAAAGCAAAATGGGGGTAAGTGACTTGCCCAAGGTCACACAGCTAGGTAATTATTAAGTGTCTGGGGCTGGATTTGAACTCGGGTCATACTGACTCCCAGATTGGTGCTTGATCCACTGTACCACCAAGCTGCACCATCTCCTGTTCTGTTTTTAAGTTGCTGATTAATTTTCATTTTAATTTATCTAAGCCATGGTTCTTCTGAATTGGCTCTCTTCAGTAACATTAAAAATGTAAAGCCAAGAATTCATATATTTATCCAGATATTATAGTTCAAACCTCTACATTATCCAAAGAACTCTATCTTACCTTCCTTAAGGATAAAACAACAAGAAATGTGCAAAGTGCCAAAGAAGAATTTCAGACAGTCAGTATTATAAAAAGATGGGTGAGAGGGGGGAAGAGGCTCACATACTGAGTGAGGCTATAGAATCTCCTTCCCAAGAGACCTTAAAATAGCTTGTTTTGGTGTTTTTTCTGATGAAAGGAAGGGAAATAATGTATGAAACCTCCGAAAGGAACTTCCATCCCTATGAGTCTATGCTTCTCCATTTGGCTTTGCCAGGGAAGACTAGTTCAGTCAATTCCATTAACTATAACAAAAAAGGCCTCATTCAGCAATAGATTTAATTATATATATATGTATATATATATACACACAGACACACACACACACACACACACACACACACACTGATCTAAGCATATTACAACCTTAGGGAATCATGTGTCACACTAGCATTCCCCAAAGAATTATTATTTCATTTCCCCCCAAAAGATTAAAAAAATAAAATCTAACAAGTCAATTTTTTTCCTCTTTAGGTATTGAGTGGAAAACCTACCCCCCTCCTAAAACAGTGATGGTGCTGGCATTTTTAAGTGTTATCACAGAGTGTGGCAAAGGTAGACCTTCTAGAATGAAGCTTCCAGCAATCTAGGTGCAGCAGCTCTGTGGTTTGTCTCCTATACTGTCTGCATGAATAATGAAGGGGAAAACTGGATTTCCCACAAAGTGGGAATAGTTGAGCCCTTGCTCATGAAAGTAACATGTTAAAAGCAGTTTAAGAGTAGATTCTACAGACCAGGGTGGTATCTGATGAGGTCTCTGGTGAGGTCTGTGGATTCCTTTTCAGAATAGCTTTTTGAAAAAATACATACAATAAAACCATAGGATTACAAAGTAAAAACAATTTTTAAAATATTTGTCCGTTTTTTTTAAAGTTCACAGATTCCAAGTTGAGAACCCCTACTATGGATCTTTCTGTTTGTGATTTTTATTCTGATGTCATCACCTTTATCTATCAAGTCTGAAACTTGAAGAGAAATTCCTAGAGGCATTGGGTACGAATTCCAGTTTGCTGTCTTTTCTAATACCTTATCACTAATGGGATTTTCTCCAAGTTCCTTTTCTAGTTTAAGGGTGTCTTGAAATACCAGAAGACTTTCCTAATTTCCCTAGTTGTTAAGGCTTGCGTATTATTTTGCATATAACCTTTCTTTACTTATATATGGTGCAATGAGTAGAGTGCTCACCTTGAAATCAGGACCTGAGGTCTAATCCAGCCAAAGCTACTTACTGTGTGTTCCTGAGCAAGTTACCTTAATCTTGTTTGCCTCAGTTCCCCATCTATAGTGAACTCAAGAAGGAAATGGCAAACCCCTCCAGGACTTTTGCCAAGAAAACCAAAAATGTAATCACAAAGAATCTGACATCACTTGTTCCTCCTCCCTTTCCTGCCTCAATATCTTTGGTATGGAGAAATTCACAGTTTAGATCCCCTCCCTAGGATCTGTTCCTGCATTATAGCTTGCTTACATGGAACACTTATCCCTGTTTTCTAGAAATGTATATTCTAGGATGTGGGCTGAGTTCTTGGAAAGAATAAATAAAATTTGACATATAAATTTGCCAATACAATTTGACAAGAATAATGGAAAAAAAAGAACTGGACATGACTGAAACAAAACTCAACTACAAAGCACAGAATCCTGGTACATATATTCTCAGTACTTTAACATGAGGTCTGACATAAAACAATATAAATGTTGCCCTATTGATGAAAAACATTGGCTGGAAAAGTATTCTCAATCCTTTCAAAGAAAATGCCAAAGAAATTCAAATTATTACTCAGTGACAGGAGGAGAAAATAGAATATAAGGAATAAAATCTTCTCTCAAATACATAAGATTCAGGTAGTATGGATGAGTAAAAGCAACAGATTATTTGAAAATTTCAATGTCCTCTACTGCATCTTACCAAATAAGATAAAAAAAATAAAATCTAACAAGTCAATTTCTTTCCTCTTTGTGTATTAAGTTAGATGGTTGAATCTTTTCTTTATCCTTCTGAAGCTATGCTGGTAGTTGATGCTAAGGAGCCATGTGAAGGTCTTCAAGCCCCAGGGGAAAGGGAAAAGGGACCTAGACAAAGCTCAGATAAGGTAAGCAAGAGTTGAAGGAGTATCTTTTTTTAAACTGAAAAAAGAAAGAAAACAATGACTTTTTTAAGGCGGCCAATGCCCAACTCCTATACTTGTCCATGTAGAAATCCTTGGAAAGTGTAAATTAATATCATGTACAATGTTCTGATTCATCACCACCTCAAAGAATACATATTAAAAATTAAATAAACTTTGTTGTACAAAGTTTCCAAGTTAAGGGCATAAGACTTCGAATTTCACTTTTAATTTTGTCTGAGGTGTGTGTGTGTGTGTGTGTGTGTGTGTAATACACCCAATTATAGGAATTATCTACCTGAAATCCAAAGAAGACCATCTGCCACATATCCTGCATGACATGAAAGGGACCGGTCAAAGGACTGTACAAAAGTCCATTTGTTCTTCTTGGGGCAGTATCGTTCAACTGTGGGCAGAACTTGGCGAAGTTCATTCCGGCCTCCTACAGCATAGAGATAGTCATTCATTGCTCCCAGTACAAAGTGTTCCCGACAGTTTTTCATAGGAGCGATCTCGGCCCAGGAGTTGCTACGGGGATCATAACGGCAGGCAGTCCGTACAGCACATGTCCGTCCAGTAGGATGCTCCACTTCCCCACCTGCCACAAAGAGGAAGTCTCCCATAACAGCCACACAGTGGTGGCTCCTGCCCACAGGCATCGGTTCCAGTTCACTCCAGTTGGCTATTGCTGCTATGAGGGCATTGTCTTGGTCAACCGGATTGAAATACCGGAGTTCTTTGACTTTACAGACCTCGCGCTTTTTCCCTCCAATGATATAGAGTGTGTCAGACTGGAAGCGAGGTTTGGTCCTTCGGGTCTGCCAGACTGGCTGTGCATAGATGCTCTGATGGTACTCCAAGGCCTCATTGACTAGAGCTGTTGCTGTCTCACTGGCCTGGACCAGAGGATGAGACAGCGCAACCGTATGAAGGGTGTCCACGTCCATTAGACCAAAACGAATGTACTGGAGGAGCTCATCCATGTACTGGTAATGGCAGTTGTGTTCCAACCACCTCACTGCTAGCTGAAAGAGAGGGGAAGGGATTAAAAACAAAAAAAGAATATAAAGGAAAAACTGGCATATAGTCAAATCACATTGAATTTTTTGATATACTAATTACTGATATATATATATATATATATTTCAGTGTATATATATATATATATATATATTTATATATATCACCTAAATTTTTGAAGATGTAGGTTTTTTGTTTGTTTGAAACCAGAAAAAAAGGACAAGAAAAAGAAGTTAATAAAGGGGCAGAAATCTTTTAACATTGAATTTCTATTATATTATGCAAACACTCATTGTACACATGTGCATACAAATATATGTGTATGTGTGAATGTATATATAATTGTATGTTCTCTCTCAAATCATTAGTGATTAAATAAGGGCAATTTTCATTTGGAGAAAGGGGCAAGGATTTTGACAAACGTTCTTAAAATCTGGCATTGAGGCAACATGTTTACAAATTTTGAAGAGAAGAATTAAGAGCATCATTGGATCAAAATATCTCAGTCCTGATATCTGAATGCAATCAATTCAGAATTTTATATTCTCAGGCGCTAATAAGCATGTGTGTGGGTAGGAAGATGCATATAAACCACTACAGAAACCATCAGTACTTAGGTAGAGTCTCTGGATTTCAAGCAATATAGAACAACCCATGAGTCAAAATGCTCTATCGATACAAGAAACATAGAACAATTGTGATCACCCATGACCACAGGGTGTACTTGAGGGAAAATCAATATAACACTACTAGAATGATTTAGAAGAGTGGGAAAAGGTTTCTTCCCACCCCCTTCAGAGGTGTACAAGACATGAAGAAAAAAAGAAAAAGGATTAAAACATATCATTTTTGTGTTTGAGAAAGAGTCATGAATTTCTTTTTTATCCTAAGATATATGGTATTAACACACAGAATCTTGAAAATCTATGCACAACCTTCAAATGAATTCCTCACAAAGGACGTTATTTTCTCATTTGGCTTAACTATAAACATGTAATTTTTAACCTCCTCTCACCATAGTCTAGTCTTTCTTTTACAAAAGGAATTCCTGAAAACAAAGGTAAGCCCATAATTGAATCTCAGAATCATCAAATCATAGTGCTTTGAAAAGCCTGGGAGATAAAAGGTCAGCAATCACCAAACAAGAAAAGGATGAGGGGAAAAAATAAAAATGTGTACAATTTTAAAATGAAAAGTTCTATTTAAAATTATCTGAATGTTTTTATTTCTTGAAATATGATTCCTAAATTTGGTAGGATGTATTAAACCAACAAACAATAGCAAATACATTCTACAAACATCATTGGCACATGGAGTTACTTGTAACATTCTCGGCAACTGATATGCTAAACTAAAATAAAATTACATCCAAACAGAGGTATGGATATGAAGTAACTGATAGGCCAAATTTTAGCATTTCACAGAATGGTTAGACTGCTTTTCTGGATGATAAACAGAACCATCAACTATAAACTTGAAGTTCTGCATCCTCAGACAGTTCACTGGAGCAATGTTACCAATTCCAAGAGAAAATTTCTGAACTGACAGGGACAAGCCAGCTAACCACTCTCTCTGCTCATTTGCTTCTAAATTCAGGACTTATTTAAGGCTTATTTCTTCAGGGTTTTTTTAAAGTACTTGAGAAGAGAATAGAGATGGAATGTCATTCAGAACTCCTTAAAATCTACAGACATACTAAATAGGCTCTTTGTTAACCATATTATAGTATCCAGTAGTCTAAAATCTCTAAGAATCAATAGGGTTCAAATAAAACAAGGTACTCATCTGAAGGAAAAAAAAATAATAATTTGCTTTAAAGTAGCAATACCTATCTATAACATAGATATTAGAGATGATAAAAGAAAGACCTAGTTAGATGGTCAGTCCCTCTCCCCCTGAATGGGGTAGTTATCCACAATCAACTTCCTAGATATCTGGCCATTGTAATTTTGTATTTTTCAAGTGACTTCTTTCCCAACAATTTCCTTAGGGAAGATATTTCTATGATTTTATTTTAGTTCAAATTTTATTCTTTTCTCATAGTACTTCTAAAGTTTCTAAGGACAGCTTCATCATTCTGTTAAGTGCATCTCATATACAACTGTATAATTTTTAATATTTTGCCAGAATATCTCTTATTTTATTCCATGAATCTTATCTGATCCTTCCTGCTTTTTTTTTCTGGTAATTAATTCCTCAAAATCCTAAGAGTTTGCACCTTTCACTTAGATGCTGTGGAGATGAGGAAAAAGAGAAACAGCACAGAACCAGTACCTCTATAGTTTTTTTTTTTAAAAACCCAGTGAGGTCTCATTAATCATTTCTCCCTAATTCTTAATCAGTCTCCTTGCCTATCTATAAAGAAGTTCTGTTTTATGCTTTTAGAAAACTATGATACTACCTGAAAAGTGCAAAAAACTCAACAATTCTCAATTTCGAAGGATATCTCTGTGGATAAATGAAACTGAAATCTATACATTTAGACCTGACTTCTTTCAACCTTAGATGTGTATCTCCAGCTACTTTATGGGGCAGCTCTTCCTTGATGCCCCAAAGACAACTAAATCAAGTTTATAATCTTTCCCCAAAACATAGTTCCCTTTCGAAACTTACTAGTTTAATCGATGGCACTCAATTTCTCTTATTTAGCATCTCTTTTTCTCTCATCTCCTAAAAATTCAGGATTGATAACTTTCTAAAATCTTTCACATTTATTCCCTTCTCTCTAATCTTACTAGCATCACCCATATACAATTCTTCACTACCACCAATGTAAGGGTACTGCAATTGCCTCCTACCTAATCTAAGTACCCCCACTATTTCTCTTCTAGCTCCATTCACAACATAGCTGGACTAAGGATCTAATTACATCAAACTGCTCAAACTTCTCCCTGGGTTCCTTAATTGTCTCCTTTCTAAAATTCAAACTTCTTTACCCGGCATGTCAGGTCTTCTAATATTTGGAAGCAACCACCTTCTGTGGTCCTGGATCATGTTACACTCTACAACAATGAAGACTTCATCACTCAAGCATCCCCAACTCTTTCTTCTCTTCATAGTTTTGCTCATACTCTTCTTTTCCCTGGAATGTACTTCCTACTTTTCTTTGCCTACTCACTCCCTGTCAACCTTTTAAAGCACAATTCAAATATAACTTCCTCCATAATTTCCCATTCAAACTTACAAAGCATTTTGCTTGCTGCCTGACTTTACTTCTATATTTTTTGTTTTATAATTATGTTTCTAAACATATCTTTTCCAGTGCCTCAGCCCAGTGCTTAAATAATTGTTAGTTAACTGAAGTTAGCAGTATTTAATTGTAATAGCAACAAAAGTACTTAACTAAAAAAAAGTTTTAATGTAATACCATTCCTGTTTCATTTCCAGTTTGCTCTTTTACTACTTTTAGACTATACCTAACACTATTCTTTTTTTTCCCATGGAATAACTTTTGCATATTATTTTTCACCTCACACTGTAAGCTTGAGTTTTCTCAGATGAATTTTGCCTCATTCCTTTCCAATATTTTAAACTTCTCCCTGACCTCACATAATTTTTATCCTTTATCCTTTATTGATACCTTTAGGCCACCCAAGTCATTTTCACTTGTTAAGCTCCTGCTTCTCCTTAAATTCAAGTGAATGCTAATTAAAACTAATGACTCTAACATCTGCCTCGGATTCCTTCTCACCTATATATCCATTTATAGACTTTAGCCAGCATTCCATTCAGGAGCCAACATTCATATCCCAGATGATGACCTAGGTTCTTCCAGTGGGATTCAATTAGTCAATTTGGGAAACTGCCTTAAACACTTTCAAGTCACCAGGATAAATGTGGTCAACTATTACCTTAGTGGACTAAGTGGAACTTACAGCAGCACACCTATTCAGATGGTAAAAATCTCATGAAGGCTAAATTGGATGTTTTAGTGACTTAGATACCTGGCTAGGTTTAGCTTCATGTGCCACATTGGTGTTCTGGGGACTCTGACTCAACTCCTCGACCCATGACTGACTTGCATATTTTTAGCTAAATTTATTTAAAACTTTACTTAATTTTCATTTTTGAAAATACAAAAAAACTTTTTGAAAGAGAAAGTGTTATACTTTGCCAAAAAAACTATGACAGAACTATAAAATTATAAGATTAGAGAAACAGTTCCAGAATTAGTTCCTGCTTCAATGAATTCCATAAAAGATGAACCAATAATAGTGGACTTGAAAACAGTAAAAAGTGAGCATCCTGTCTCAAGACAATTGCTAGCTGTGTGACACTCAGCATGTTGCTTAACCTCTATTTGCTTCAGTTTCTGCATCTGTAAAAAGGGTTTCTAACAGTACTTCAGAGAACTGTGAGGACCAAACAAGATAATATATGTAAAAACACTTTGCAAAATGTTTTGCATGAGCTATTCTTAGCATTACTACTTTTTCTTAAAGATTTTGTTTATTTTGAGTTTTACAATTTTTTCCCTGATCTTACTTCCCTCCCCCACCCCCCACAGAAGGCTATTTGTCAGTCTTTACATTGTTTCCATGGTATATATTGATCCAAATTGAATGTGATGAGAGAGAAATCATATCCTTAAGGAAGAAACATAAAGTATAAGAGATAGCAAGATCAGACCATAACATATCATATTAGCATTATTATTATAATCATCATCATTATCATTAGCATTCAAAAAGAGTGATATCAAAATTATCTATACACTGGCTGTAATATAAACTACTGTGCAGAATTCAGTAAAGAGAAGAAACTAGTCTAGAACCCATCCAAGAAATTTGAAGTATTAAAAAAATCTAAGAACTCAACCCCCCTTTTAGATTAAGAAGTGCTGAGAAAACTGGAAAGCAGACTGACAAAAATTAGATGAACATCACACATCATAAACTTTGATACATTCCAAATGAGTATGTTAACCTATAGATGAGAGGTCATATTATAAACCAATTAGAGAAGGGAGGAAGCGAAGATATGTAGGGGAAGGGTGCTTGAACAAACACAGAAAAGGGATAATCACAATATAAATGGTCAAAAGTTTTGATGAAATAGCATCAATGTAGTCAGAAAGACAACAATTAACTAGAAAATTTTTGTAGCAAATTTGTCTAACAAAGATCTGGAATCTAAGGTACGTATGGAATTGATACAAATAAAGATGGGAAGATATGAAAAGGCAAGCAGTCTTCAAAAAAATTTAAAAAAAGAATAGAAGGGAAATGCACTCAATAAACAAATCAAATGAAAGTCTGTTCCAAATAACTAATAATAAGAGAGATGCAAATTACAACATTGAAGTTCCACCTTATTCTCTTCAGATTGGCAGAAAAATTACAATTGTTAGTAGGGGTATAGGAAGTCAGGCATACTAATATCTTTTCTGCTGAATTATGAATTATATCACACCTTATATAAAGTAATATGGAACTATACCACTATTCCCTTCAATTGCCAAATTAAGTGACTTCTTGTTGTTATGTGGTAATGTTACCCTTTGGTCTATCATAGGCCTCTATTCCTCTTTCTTACTTGTCTTCTCTTAATAAAACACAACCGTCTTGAGAAATGATACTGTCTTGATTTTTCCATTACTGTCCCCAGACTTTAGCACAGTGTTTTAGCACATGAGAAGCATTTAATAAATTTTTCATTCTCTCATACTATTTATGTTAGCAATACCACTTCTGGACACATACTATAAAAAGGGGTAAAATAGAAGACCTGGAAGAAAATATATGTAGAAACACATCTATAGCAGCAATTTAGAAATGAAATGGGTGACGATCAATTAGAAAATGACTGAACAAATTATGATGCATGAATGTAATAGAATATTATTGTACCATAAGAAATGATGAGACAGACTCAGAAAACATGGGCTGAATTATAGGAATAAATAATGAATGAAATGAATAGAATTAGGGAAGAATTTATACAATGACTACAATATAAAAAGAAACTTTGGAAGACATACAAATTCTAGGTAATGCAATGACAATTCATGACTGCAAAAGAAATGAAGCACATTACCCACTTTTTGTTAACAGGTAACAAAACAGAGGGACAGAATGAAACATGCATTTTCAGATGCGGGTAATATATGAATCTGCTTCGCTTGACTATGCTTATTTATTACAATAAAGGGCTAGTCTTTAGGGGGAGGTTATGGGGAGGGGGATTGGAGAGTAGTGATAAGTGATGTGAAAAAAAAGAGCACCAAGAAGAAAGCAGAAGTAAATTGAAAAGTGGAAAAACACAGGCAGAGTAGTTTCATCACTATTGTAACAGTTTTATTATAATAAACATCATTGATTCTGTATTTCTTTACTTTCTAGGTAGTCAATCTTTTCATTTTAAATACATTTTCCAGTACTTGGACCAGAATGGGAAAAGAGGATATCACTTAAGATATCTAACTCAATGGCCTAGGGACATCATTCCCCCAAACCCATTCCTCTTCCAAATGGCCTTTTTTCTCTCCAGGGTACCAGCATGTTTCCATCCTCCCTGGTCGGTAACTTCAGGATTGGCCCCAACCTCTCCCTCATGCCATATAAATCAATCAATTGCTCAATTTCCCTTCTCCAACTCTCTCCCATCCTGCTCCTTTCAAATTGACACAGACTGGCTCAGGTCCTCATGTGTCATCTCAGCTCTGGACTCAGTCGCTGCCTCACCTCTCCAGATCCCATGTTTCCATTAACAACTAAACTGATTCTCCTTAAAAGCACATTGGTTCCCTATTGCTTCTAGGAGAAAAATATGCACTTTAACTTTTAAAGTCCTTCACACCCTGGCCCCGATTTAGTTTTCCAGCATTATTATATTTAATCCCCCTTCCTTCACTGGAGAGCCCAGACAAACTAGCTTCCTCTCCCTTCATACATGGCCTTCCATCTTCATACAAACTCTTATACTAAGTGTCTCTAATACTTGAACACACACCCTTCTCACCACCATCTCTTGGGAGTCCTACCTTCTCCATACATCTTGTCCTTGTTCCCTCCCTCCCCAGCTACCTTGTATTGGTTTTGTTTATATTTATTCAGTATATGCTTATGTGGATGGCTAGACAGCCCAGTGGACAGAGCTCCAGGCCCTGGAGTCAGAAAAACCCAAGTTCAAATTTGACTTCAGATACTAACTATATGATCCTGGGCACGTCACTTAATTAACCCTGTTTGCCTCAGTTTCCTGATCTGCAAAATGAGCTGGAAAAAGAAATGGCAAACCACTCCAGTATCTTTGCCAAAAAAAAACCTCAAATGGGATCCCAGAACATGAGTTCACTCAGTGGAGATTATTTAGTTTTTTTTATTTATGTTCCCAGGGCCTGGAAAATAGCAGATGTTTAATAAATGCATGCTGATTAAGTTACTGATCTGAGTCAGATAAATTCAACTTCAAAAACCTCCTTAAAAGGTATTTCACTATCTTTGGCTAAAACATTTTCTGTTATTTTCATCTGGAAAATGATTCCTTCTATCTAGTCAAATTTGGAATACCAGAGTCCCAAAGTACTAAAGTCCAATGTCTTCCAAAAACTGGAAAGCTCTATACAGTGGGCCTGAGTGGACCGTAATGTTGCTATCAAATGACAAGTCTCTATGAAGTCCTATTATGTGCCTTATACAAGGAATGAAACAACCTCTGTTCACTAGAAGCTTACATTCTAATGGTAGAGACAGATAAATATAAAATCTATATGGCATAAATATAAAATTAATACATATATACACTGATGAATATGTATACAAATAGATATGTACACACATACACACACACACACAGACACACACACTTCAATACAAAGGAGTTTGGAAAGGAGGGCATTCAACATCACTTAAGAGCTCCTGGTCACATAATAAAAGAACCAATTAATGTACAATCTGAGGGCTTGGTGGGTGGTCTTCCCCAGAAGCTCCCATCCCCCAACAGACTGACTATACCTCAAAGGAGGACATGGACAAGAGGAACATAGGATGAGAAAGCGTTGATAGAAAGAAATAGAGGAGTTCATGCTTACTCAATTATGTATTTAATTAAAACACCTGCCCCAGCATACTATCCTCACTAGATGATGTCAGAACCTTTTGCATACTCTCTATCATTCCTTATCTTTCCCCAGTCTCTCAATCAATTACCCAGCATTTTTTAAAACACCTACTAAGGACCATATGGAGATACAGGTACAAAGGATGTTTTATTCCCTACTCTTAAGGAGTTTGAATTGTTTTTTCTCTAAAATAATAGCCTGTTACTACAAACCCTATTTTCCCTCTTTCTTAATAACCTTATCTTTGTGCTCTTTTAAAAAGTCTTCTGACACTGCCTTTCATCTTATCTTTTCTGGAACTGTACAAACTATAATCAGTCTGACTTTGGGGCAGAAGAATGAATGGGAGAATTGTGTTTTCATTTTTATATAAAAACACAGAATTATCCCTACCTGTACCCCTTGTTCATCATTTTATTCCCTGATATGATAGAGTGCTGGATTCTTTGGGAAATTTCTATGTTAATGGTAGAGATGTGAAAATACTAGCTTCTTAATCTCTCAGGTGATCTGTTACCAGAAATTTTAAAAGCTTGATTCAGACAAAAACACTCAAGCCCAAACATAACCTCTATATTTGGAAGTATATAATAATAATCATATCCAAAAACTTGAAAATAAAACTTTCTAAAAAAAGAAAGTTTTATATCAATACCAAGGTGGTATATCATTTTGTCTAATTTTTGGAATATTTCAGATTAAATACAACATATAAAAATACTCCCCTAAAAGGTCATTTTACTATCTCCAAAGTCAATCAACTTGAAAAAGAATATTTTTCTTGACTTTCTTTGCTATTTTTACTTTTCTCTTGAAAATGCATTTTAATTCTGGGTCATTCCAGATTGATAGGAGTAGGATTCACAAATGTAGAAAAAACTATTTTCTTTTATTGTTTTTTTCTTAATTCCCAGCAGTTGGGTCCTACTCCATGGTGACTCCTAAAATATATCATCCTGAGCATCAGAAGTGCTACTCAAGATCATAGAGGAGCCTACAGGCTGAGAAGAAAATGGATTTTTCTTTTCACTGCGTAGTCATGTAATGTTTCATAAACGTAGTATGCCACCAGCAAAATCCAGAGTCAGAATTCAGTTGTAACTTGTTTCTAGTAAACCCAATATATGAAAAAATCCAAATTAAGGCAAAATATTAGGAAACATATATATATATATATATATATATATGTGTGTGTGTGTGTGTGTGTATATATATATATATTTATTTATTTATTTATGTTAGGTTTTTGCAAGGCAATGGGGTTAGGAGGCTTGCCCAAGGCCACACAGCCTTTTTTATTTTTATTTAAAAAATTTTTTTCCATTAAAGATTTTATTTTGAGTTTTACAATTTTTCCCCTAATCTTACTTCCCTCCCCCAACCCCCCACCTTTTTATTTTTAAAAAAAGATTCCTCACTGAATTGTTTTAAAGTGGTTAATTCCCTGGTATATTTAAAAGGCAATATTCATCCACTCCCCAAAATGTAAATAAAATTTATTAGGAATATAAATAACATAAAAAGAAAGAACTCTTGTAATAAACACCTGACCTATTATACTAATAACTTTAATTAAATTTTGTCATTACAATAACTTTTATTGATCATTTCTATAGTGTATCCAGAATTCTTGGCCTTTTGTGAAAGTTTTGGGGCAAAGCTGCTTTTAAAACAATATATATATGGACATATGTATGTGTGTATAGATAACTATAAATATATGCTTATGGTCAGTTTCATACTAAGGATGTATATGTTATATATATACACTTACCTAGATATGTATATAAAGATACAGATACAGATATATATATATATAAATATATATATATATATATCTACATACATATTTGTATATGCAAGCATGCATGTATATGCATGCGTTTATAGATAAATATATGTAGATAGGTAATTATCTGTATATGCATATACATATGTGAAAATCCGTGAAATATATATCCAATGGTATCCTGGAGCCAACTCAAACTGGTTGTTTATGAAAACTGATGGTTAAATTTTCAATGTGAGCATCTACACCTAGGAAGCAGGCAGTCTCTAAAATGACTTTATTGTTTTATCTTTTTTATCATTTTTCCTTTTTTAAAAAATTTTTAAAAGATTTTATTTAGAGTTTTACAATTTTTCCCCTAATCTTACTTCCCTCCCCCACCCCCCACAGAAGGAAATTTGCCAGTCTTTACATTTCCATGGTTTTATATGGTTTTAAGAAGGTTTTTTTCCTTAATAATCTTAATAATAAAGTACCATTGACCAGACTATGTGCATGTGTGTTTGTATGAAGCAACGTCAAAACTAAGTTTCTTATTCACAATTTGTCAGTTGTGGATTATGGAATTATTCCACTTAGGAAAAATTAGCATTTCACTAGGCAGGAGGTTGGACCTGAACTTCAAATCTTGTCTCTAACCCTAATCCTTGTCAACTCTTAGTTTCTTCATCTATAAAGCAGAAGAGATAATATTCATACTATCTATTCACAGAAACCTTTTGAGGAAAGCTTCTTTTAAACCTTAAATTATATAGATGTTATTTGTTATTTTTAACCATTCATTTCTGTAAATACACATTCAATTCCATCTGACAAGTATTTATTTAATACTAAGTGCTATGCATATAAACATTTTAAAAG